>NC_091210.1:11244648-11327588 GCF_040958095.1 Procambarus clarkii | reverse complement strand
GAAGGGGTTGACGGCGACGACCACGAGGGGGACGAGGTAACGAGTCAACCTGGAGGACAGAATGGGCCTGGGGCATCAAGGATATGTCCGAATATCATCGTGGCAATCCTGCAGATTCCGAACACCGGTTGCAACATGGGGTGGGAGGAGAATAGTGACAACACTGGAATTCATCTTAACGTTCTTGGAGACCCGAACAGGGATCTCGCCAAGGCAAGATAAGGCAGCCAAGCGGGAAGCCGCATCCTGAGAAGAGCAGCAACGACACGTGTACCGAGACGAGTGGGGTTGAAAGTAACACACGAATCCACGGAATCTACAAGATGCTGATGGAGGGAGAAATCGTCAGGAGGCGCAGAATCAAGAGGGAGGAGATCAAAGTATTTGGCCCATGAAGCAGACCAAACAAGGCCTGATACGCATCAGCACGGGAAGGAATCGAGCGAAGTGCGGTTTGGGCGAGAACAGGCGTTGAGAACCCCTAGAGAGAAAGGGGTCAAAAGGCGCAGTAGTCACACGAAAGACTTAGCCGCACCAGGGAACGAAGTGGTCACCACCGGGGGCTGGAGGCTCGACCCAACCTCAGAGGAGGGAGGGGAGCTGGGGGAAGAAGTCAGGACGGTCAAAGGAGGAGCAAGGTCGGGGCCCAACGCAGCGGGAGCTACAGAGCCTGGTCTTCCAATACAGGCCGACTCGGGGGCTTGGTCGCCCACCCCACGAGGCTGAGAGGGTACAACGGAAACATTCAACGACATAGAGACGAAAAGTGACAAATTCATCCACGAATGTCCCCCCATACCCACCATGATGCCACAATTAGAGGCAGGACACCCAACAGGAAGCTATCGCTGATCATGCCGGGGCCCCCTAGGGGTGCGTCGTGAGTATACACCCCACAAACGCCACCTTAAGAACAGTCAGTCCGTCGAGATCGGGTTCAGCGACGAAAGGGGGATTGACAATAAAAGGTTCCCCTCGCTCGAGACGTCGGGTACTACAGTTCTACGGGTGCAAGAGTATGCCTCCTCAAGCACCCGGGCGTCAAAATAGAAGAAGTCCAAAGAAATAATCCAAAACAAGCAAAAGGTCGGCAGGAAACGACAAGCAGATAGGAGAAGAGGGGGGAGAAAAACGAAACATAAGGAAAAGGAAAAGCGATCCGGCACAATTGGAGAAGACAGCAGCAGGAGTGCAAGGCCAGAAAAGGACAGAGGACTGCCCAACGGAGCATCACACTCCGGCAGCCGTCCACCAAGCCCCCTCACGACGCCAACGGGCCGGAAGGGGAGGGGGCAGCACCAGTTGAAGATATTATCTGCAAGGTTGTTCACGCCTCACAGTGGCGACTTTCATCTGAGGATGGATAACGTCTACCCTGATGGCTGGGCAATGGCGTCTCCTCGTGAGCACGATATGGGTAGGTCTGCCTCAGAGCTTCCCTCCACGTGTACTGGCTTGCTCCCTCACCCACGCCGCGTCCCGCGTTCATTAGACAAATTATTGTCATGAATATTAGTATTTCTCGCATTTACGCTTGAAATGTTGAAGACTGGATGGGTTTATTATTTAGAAGAGGGAAATATTATTATCAGCCAATTTAGTGATATTAAACGTATAAGGGAGAGGAATTAATGTCTCCCCATGGCATTCACTCGTGACGTTAACTTTTATTACTAGATACTCGCTATGACTCCAACGCTCTATTCGGCTTTTAGTTGGAGGTCAATTCATCTGTAATTAATTATCATACAGAATGCCTTGGTTATAGAGAATCGAATTTAATTCTCAGATACATTGGATATAATGTGTTTATTGTAAGGAAATCTGACGCAATACTGGCGTCGGATGACGTGAGAATTCTAGCCTACTGCACAGATGAAATTATTAGTACATGAGAATTCTACGTGGTGTTAATTTTACTTACTACAATAATTAGTAGAGTTAGTAATAAGTAATGAGAATACAACAGTGTTGTATTCGGTGTTGGAAATTTCCAACAGTCATGTATGGCGTGGTGAACCTTGTGGTCATGTATGGTGGTGTGGTAAACCTTGTGGTCATGTATGCTGATGTGGTGAACCTTGTGGTCATGTATGCTGGTGTGGTGAACCTTGTGGTCATGTATGGTGTGGTGAACCTTATGGTCATTTATGCTGGTGTGGTGAACCTTGTGGTCATGTATGGTGTGGTGAACCTTATGGTCATGTATGGTGGTGTGGTGAACCTTGTGGTCATGTATGGTGGCGTGGTGAACCTTGTGGTCATGTATGCTGGTGTGGTGAACCTTGTGGTCATGTATGGTGGCGTGGTGAACCTTGTGGTCATGTATGCTGGTGTGGGGAACCTTGTGGTCATGTATGCTGGTGTGGTGAACCTTGTGGTCATGTATGCTTGTGTGGTGAACCTTGTCGTCATGTATGGTGGCGTGGTGAACTTTTTGGTCATGTATGCTGGTGTGGTGAACCTTGTGGTCATGTATGCTGGTGTCGTGAACCTTTGCGTCATGTATAGTGTGGTGAACCTTGTGGTCATGTATGGTGGTGTGGTGAACCTTGTGGTCATGTATGGTGGTGTGGTGAACCCTGTGGTCATGTATGCTGGTGTGGTGAACCTTGTGGTTATGTATGCTGGTGTGGTGAACCTTGTGGTCATGTATGCTGGTGTGGTGAACCTTTTGGTCATATAGGGTGTGGTGAACCTTGTGGTCATGTATGGTGGTGTGGTAAACCTTGTGGTCATGTATGCTGATGTGGTGAACCTTGTGGTCATGTATGCTGGTGTGGTGAACCTTGTGGTCATGTATGGTGTGGTGAACCTTATGGTCATTTATGCTGGTGTGGTGAACCTTGTGGTCATGTATGGTGTGGTGAACCTTATGGTCATGTATGGTGGTGTGGTGAACCTTGTGGTCATGTATGGTGGCGTGGTGAACCTTGTGGTCATGTATGCTGGTGTGGTGAACCTTGTGGTCATGTATGGTGGCGTGGTGAACCTTGTGGTCATGTATGCTGGTGTGGGGAACCTTGTGGTCATGTATGCTGGTGTGGTGAACCTTGTGGTCATGTATGCTTGTGTGGTGAACCTTGTCGTCATGTATGGTGGCGTGGTGAACCTTTTGGTCATGTATGCTGGTGTGGTGAACCTTGTGGTCATGTATGCTGGTGTCGTGAACCTTGTGGTCATGTATGGTGGTGTGGTGAACCCTGTGGTCATGTATGCTGGTGTGGTGAACCTTGTGGTTATGTATGCTGGTGTGGTGAACCTTGTGGTCATGTATGCTGGTGTGGTGAACCTTTTGGTCATATATGGTGTGGTGAACCTTGTGGTCATGTATGCTGGTGTGGTGAACCTTGTGGTCATGTATGCTGGTGTGGTGAACCTTGTGGTCATGTATGGTGTGGTGAACCTTGTGGTCATGTATGCTGGTGTGGTGAACCTTGTGGTCATGTATGTTGGTGTGTTAAACCTTGTGGTCATGTATGGCGTGGTGAACCTTGTGGTCATGTATGGTGGTGTGGTGAACCCTGTGGTCATGTATGGTATGGTGAACCTTGTAGTCATGTTTGCTGGTGTGGTGAACCTTGTGGTCACGTATGCTGATGTGGTGAACCTTGTGGTCATGTATGCTGGTGTGGTGAACCTTGTGGTCATGTATGGTGTGGTGAACCTTGTGGTCATGTATGGTGTGGTGAACCTTATGGTCATGTATGCTGGTGTGGTGAACCTTGTGGTCATGTATGTTGGTGTGTTAAACCTTGTGGTCATGTATGGCGTGGTGAACCTTGTGGTCATGTATGGTGGTGTGGTGAACCCTGTGGTCATGTATGGTGGTGTGGTACACCTTGTGGTCATGTATGCTGATGTGATGAACCTTGTGGTCATGTATGCTGTGGTGAACCTTTTGGTCATGTATGCTGGTGTGGTAACCTTGTGGTCATGTATGCTGGTGTGGTGAACCTTGTGGTCATGTATGCTGGTTTGGTGAACCTTGTGGTCATGTATGGTGTGGTGAACCTTGTGGTCATGTATGGTGGCGTTGTGAAACTTGTGGTCATGTATGCTGGTGTGGTGAACCTTGTGGTCATGTATGCTGGTGTGGTGAACCTTGTGGTCATGTATAGTGGCGTGGTGAACCTTGTGGTCATGTATGCTGGTGTGGTGAACCTTGTGGTCATGTATGGTGGCGTGGTGAACCTTGTGGTCATGTATGCTGGTGTGGTGAACCTTGTGGTCATGTATGGTGTGGTGAACCTTGTGGTCATGTTTGCTGGTTTGGTGAACCTTGTGGTCATGTTTGCTGGTGTGGTGAACCTTGTGGTCATGTATGGTGTGGTGAACCTTGTGGTCATGTTTGCTGGTGTGGTGAACCTTGTGGTCATGTAAGGTGTTGTAAACCTTGTGGTCATGTATGGCGTGGTGAACCTTGTGGTCGTGTATGCTGGTGTGGTGAACCTTGTGGTCGTGTATGCTGGTGTGGTGAACCTTGTGGTCATGTATGGTGGTGTGGTGAACCTTGTGGTCATGTATGGGGTGGTGAATCTTGTGGTCATATATAGTGTGGTAAACCTTGTGGTTATGTATGGTGTGGTGAACCTTGTGGTCGTGAACGCTGGCGTAGTGGATGTAGTTCTTACAACGCCAAGGTAGAGGTAGACATGTGGTTCTAATTGTTTGTAGTGTGGATCTTCAACAGCACTCACAGTGAACACCATTAGTGTGTACAATATTTAACACACTTGACACTACTGTGGAGACTATGTATCTGTGGCCGACGTCTTCAGATGAGTGTAGAGACACGTTTGTCCCATGAGACTTACTCATTACTTAATACAGACATTATTTGTAAACTTCCACAAGTAAATTCTAAACAGCATCACACTCAGCTGCCCAGCAAGAAGCAGCATAAGAGCTCACAGCATAACCTCTCCTGCATCTCCAGATCTTCAAGAAATATTCCCACAGTCAGTGATTCCATCTTTTTCAAAAGAAAACGATCTTAACATTCGAGGGGAGACTTAAACTTTGAGGACTTCGGTGCCTGTCACCATCAACTTGACATGTTTTTCCTCAATAAAAAAAAGAAGTTAGTTTTAGAAGGGTGAACGATTGGCCCAAGAAATGAACATTTTAGACGCTAGCGGATCTCCCACCTACTTGATATGGTATTGATTGTTTACATTCTATTATTCCTTGATTAATGAAATACTAATCATCTTTTGTTGAACTTTAAAACAAATACTTTTATGAAATAACAAAAATTAAGATTACCACAAACCTCTTTTTGGTAGACGATGATAACCTGAGGATGTCTGAAGTGCCACCAGCTCTAAACTCCCTCTTTAACCGAGCGCTTTTTGCTGCTTGCTTTAACAAAAGCTTAACGCTCGCTGGTTTACCAGAAGCTGTAGGCTGGAGAGTTGTTGAGGAAAGTTTGTCTTTAATCACGTATCACATCACAGCAGGACACACTGTGAATGTGGCCAAGTGTCACACACAGGTCAAGGCCTCGTGGTCACTCAATGGTCACTACCTCCGGGACACCATGAACACTGTTCACAACAGATAATATCAATACATCCTGGTAAAACCAAAAGCAAGACACTTCACACACACGAGAACTGTTAACAGTACACTACTGACAACTACACTGGCGTCAACGGTGACACGAAAACTGTTAACAGTACACTACTCACAACTATACTAGCGTCAACGGTAACACGAGAACTGTTCACAGTACACTACTCACAACTACACTGGCGTCAACGGTAACACACGAGAACTGTTAACAGTACACTACTCACAACTACACTGGCGTCAACGGTAACACACGAGAACTGTTAACAGTACACTACTGACAACTACACTGGCGTCAACGGTAACACCAGATAAGAGCACACAAGCCACCACTACGCTTATCTATATCAAGGCGGACGGAACGTTAAGCGACAAAAAGCGACACCAGTGACAAAAATACGGGTTGCTTTCTAGATTATCTTACACACTAATGAGACAACTCTGTGGTATCTGCTATGTCACTGGTGATATTTATCACACACTACCGGTCTGTGTGTACTCTGTGCTTCCTCTGTGTTACTGGTGATATCTATCACACACTACTGGGCCAGCTGTGTGTACTCTGTGCTTTCTCTATGTTACTGGTGATATCTATCACACACTACTGGACCAGCTGTGTGTACTCTGTGCTTCCTCTGTGTTACTGGTGATATATATCACACACTACTGGGCCAGCTGTGTGTACTCTGTGCTTTCTCTATGTTACTGGTGATATCTATCACACACTACTGGGCCAGCTGTGTGCACTCTGTGCTCCCTCTATGTTATTGGTGATATCTATCACACACTACTGGGCCAGCTGTGTGCACTCTGTGCTCCCTCTATGTTACTGCAACCCGCTCTGGATATAACATAGTACCTATGTGGCCAAAGGCTTATATGCTATTGTTCATAGTTTATCTGTGGTAGATTTCCAGCTATTTCCTATCACCAGGCACCAACCCTTCGTCAAGTACCATAGTCTCATAGTACCCGTCACATTACTGTAAAGAGCATAAGGGTCCGTTTGCTCAAATTTTAATGGATGCTTGTATTTTTCCAGTAAAACTTCTGATGTGAAATTTACGTATTATTTTCCATGTTATTCGAGTATCATGGATAAGCTACATCCAATTGAAGGCTCGTAGTTTTGTTTTGAGAAATCTTGGTAGTTTTAAATAAATTATAATAAGCATTAAAAATTATTACGTATTATTATGGGGCTCTAAATGAATTTAATATACAATTGTGTGTGCTTTGAAATCTAAAGAGAGTGAATATCAGGAACGTCAACAGAAAATGATAATAATAATAATAATAATATTTTATTTAAGAAAAGTACATACATGCAGAGTTACAAACATTCAGATTGATTTATAGATAGAGCAAGTACATACAATACCTAAAGCCACTAGTACACATAGCATTTCGGACAAAACAACCCGAAGTTAAGTTGAAATGGGGTACACTACTGAAAACAGGATAGATCTATGGTCCACAACAAATCTCACGATGAGTCCACTACCACCTAAAAGGATAGGTATGGGGTCCACTATCACCTGATGGATGGGTATGGGGTCCACTACCACCTGAAGGTTGGGTATAGGATGGTCCATTACAGCCTCATGATTGGCATGGGGTGAATTACTGCCCACAGCATGCGCATGGGGTTCACTACCGCCAACAGGCGGTAGTGAACCGCCTTCCATCCACTGGATGGAAGGCGGTTCACTTCCATCCACTGGATGGTTGAGGTCCACTACCCCAAAGCATGGGTATGGGGTCCACTACCGCCCAGAGGATGAATATGTGGGCCACTACCCATCCACATGATGGGTATGTGGCCCAGTACCGCCCACAGGATGCGTATGGGATCCCCTAAGGCCCTCAAGAGGAGTATGGATTACAATACTGCCCACATGAGAGGTATGGGGGGAACACTACCGCCCGGAAGATGGGTGAATAGTTCACTTCTGCCCACAGAATGGGTATGGGTCCTCTACCGCCCCGGGATGGGACCCCCAGGTGTCCACTACCACCTGAAGATGGTTATGGAATCAGCTACTGCCTACGGGATCAAGTACTGCCCAGAGGATTGCTAAAGGGTGCGGTACTGCGCCAAACCCATCCGGTAGTGCATATGGGATCTGGTACTCAAGGTGGGACCAAAGAGCCAAAGCTCAACACCTGCAAGGACAATTAGGAGAGTACAGAATGGGTATGGCGTCCTCTACCCTCCACAGAATGGGTACTGGGTCAACTACTGCACACAGGATGGGGAATGGGGTCAACTACAGCTCACGGGTTAGAATATGGGGTCAACTACAGCTCACGGGTTAGGGTATGGGGGTCAACTACAGCTCAAGGAATGAGATAAGGGGCAAAATATAGCTCACGGGCTGGGGTATAGGGTAAAATATAACTCATGGGTTGGGGTATGGGGTCAACTACAGCTTATGAGTTGGGGTATGGGGTCAACTACAGCTCACGAGTTGGGGTATGGGTTCAACTACAGCTCATAGGTTGGGGTATGGGGTCAACTACAGCTCACGGGTTTCGGTATGGGGTCAACTGCAGCTCATGGGATGGGGTATGGGGTCAACTACAGCTCATGGGTTGGGGAATGGGGTCAAATATAGCTCACGGTTTTGGGTATGGGGTCAACTACAGCTCATGGGTTGGGGTATGGGGCCACCAACAGTCACAGGTTGGGGTATGGGGTCAAATATAGCTCACGGGTTGGGGTATGGGGTCAAATACAGCTCATGGGATGGGGTATGGGGTCAACGACAGCTCATGGGATGGGGAATGGGGTCTACTACAGCTCATGGGATGGGGTATGGGGTCAACTACAGCTCATGGGTTGGGGTATGGGGTCAACTACAGCTCACGAGTTGGGGTATGGGGTCAACTACAGCTCACGGGTTGTGGTATGGGGTTAACTACAGCTCATAGGTTGGGGTATGGGGTCAACTGCAGCTCATGGGATGGGGTATGGGGTCAACTATAGCTCATGGGTTGGCGTATGGGGTCAACTACAGCTCATAAGATGGGGAATGGGGTCAACTACAGCTCATGGGTTGGTATATGGGGCCACCAACAGTCACAGGTTGAGGAATGGGGTCAAATATAGCTCACGGGTTGGGGTATGGGGTAAACTACAACTCATGGGTTGGGGAATGGGGTTAACTACAGCTCATGGGTTGGGGTATGGGGTCAACTACAGCTCACAGGTTGGGGTATGGGGTCAGCTACAGCTCATGTGTTGGGGTATTGGGTCAATTACAGCTCACGGGTTGGAGTGTGGGGTCAGCTACAGCTCATGGGATGGGGTATGGGGTACACTACAGCTCACGGGTTGGGTTATGGGGTCAACTGCAGCTCATGGATTGGGGTATGGGGTCAACTTTAGCTCACGGGTTGGAGTATGGGGTCAAATACAGCTCACGGGTTGGGGTATGGAGTCAACTACAGCTCACAGATTGGGGTATGGGGTCAACTTTAGCTCACAGGTTGGGGTATGGGGTCCACTTCAGCTCACGGGTTGGGGTATGGGGTCAACTACAGCTAAAGGGTTGGGGTATGGGGTCAACTACAGCTCACGGGTTGGGGTATGGGGTCCACTACTGCACGTGAGATGGGGTATGGGGTCAACTATAGCTCACGAGTTGGGGTATGGGGTCAACTACATCTCACGGGTTGGGGTATGGGGTTAACTACAGCTCACGGGTTAGGGTATGGGGTCAACTACAGCTCACGGGTTGTGGTATGGGTCATCTACAGCTCATGGGTTGGGGAATGGGGTCAACTACAGCTCACGGGTTGGGGTATTGGGTCAACTAGAGCTCACAATTTGGGGTATGGGGTCAACTACAGCTCACGGGTTTGGGTATGGGGGGTCCACTACAGCTCATGGCTTGGGGTATGGGGTCAACTATTGCTCACGAGTTGGGGTATGGGGTCAACTACAGCTCACGGGTTGGGGTATGGGGTCAACTACAGCTCACGGGTTGGGGTATTGGCCAACTACAGCTCAGACTGGGGTATGGGGTCAACTTTAGCTCACGGGTTGAGGTACTGGGTCCATGTCAGCTCACGAGTTGGGGAATGGGGTCAACTACAGCTCCAGGGTTGGGGTATGGGGTTCACTACAGCTCACGGGTTGGTGTATGGGATCAACTACAGCTCAAGGGTTGGGGTATGGGGTTCACTACAGCTCATGGATTGTGGTATGGGGTCAACTATACCTCACGAGTTGGGGTATGGGGTCAACTACAGCTCATAGATTGGGGAACGGGGTCAACTTTGGCTCACGGGTTGGGGTATGGGGTTCACTTTAGCTCACGGGTTGGGGTATGGGGTCAGGTAAAACTAATGGGATGGGGTATGGGGTCAACTACAGCTCACAGGTTGGGGTATGGGGTCACCTACAGCTCACAGGTTGGGGTACGGGGTCAACTTTAGCTCGCGGGTTGGGGTATGGGGTCAACTACAGCTCATGGGTTGGGGTATGGGGTTAATTACAGCTCATGGGTTGGGGTATGGGGTCAACTAAAGCTGAAGGTTTGGGATATGGGGTCATCTACAGCTTACGGGTTGGGGTATGAGGTCAGCAACAGTAACAGGTTGGGGTATGGGGTCAAATATAGCTCATAGGCTGGGGTATGGGGTGTTACGGACCCGAGTCCAGCGTCGTAGCACGGAGCAGTGACGACAACGCCATCTGTGAGTCAGCTCCCGAAACCCCCTCCAAATGGACGAAGCCATCTAGTGAGGACGGGATATACCGGCCACAGGTGCTGGATTCCCGTCTTAATCAGCTCATAACATAGCCGCTGCTGACCTCTGGTGAGGTGGCGCTTAGACAGCAACGCCATTTATGGGGTGGATAGGTGGGCGTTTGTGTCTAAGCCTGTAAGTGAGGTGCCCTAGAGTGTCCCCGGTACTAATGACGTGTCTGATTACAGAGTGGACCTGGGACTGCTGTATTGGACGATGTGGCAGTCTACCCAAGGCAGCCGAAGTCTCTCCACGTGTTTGCTGCAGAAGCTGTGAGCCACCCCTGGACGAACACTATTGAGAGTGTTAGCCTGCCTGTGACGTGGCAGTACCAGGAATCGTCTTATCCGGGCTGGCTGCTGGAAGAGACTAGCCACTGTGGTGCTGAGAGAGGAGAGTGATCAGCGGAATCACACGAGGCTCCTGCCTAGGGCTCGCAACCCTAGTATCGGTCGTGGAGTGGCCTACACAGAGGAGCTGATCGGAACCTGCCAGCTACAGGCTGGATTTGTGGTTGAAGGCCTCCACGACGGAGCACCCAGTGGGACTGTGATTTGGCTGGCCTGTGGCCAGGGTAGATTCGCAGAGAGAATCAGAGGATTCATCGTGGGCCACAAAGAAGAGAACCAGGGCTACTCATCGTGAGCACCGTGGAACATCCTTAGTCTTCGGAGGAAGACAAGTTATTGTACATAAGTGTAGTTATAGCTCCGGCGTGTGACTGTGATATATTTATTTATGGTGGTGGTAGAAATATATATATAAAGTAGTGCATTTGTATCCCTTCCCCTTTAATTTAACTTGCATTACTGAACGCAACCCTTGAAAGCCACTACTAGCTTGGGGCTGGATACCCAAACTCTAATAACATCAGAGAAGAACTCGGTTGCGACCCAATAGGGCCGTAACATGGGGTCAACTACAGCTCATCAGTTGGGGAATGGGGTCAACTACAGCTCATGGGTTGGGGTATGGGGTCAACTGCAGCTCACAGGTTGGGGTATGGGGTCAACTACAGCTCATGGGTTGGGGTATGGGGTCAACTACAGCTCGTGGGTTGGGGAATGGGGTCAATTACAGTTCACGGGTTGAGGCATGGGGTCAACTTCAGCTCACGGGTTGTGGTATGGGGTCAACTACACCTCACGGGTTGGGGTATGGGGTCATCTTCAGTCACAGGTTGAGGTATGGGGTCCACTACGGCACGATATGGGGTATGGGGTCAACTATAGCTCACGAGTTTGGGTATGGGGTCAACTACAGTCACAATTTTGGGTATGGGGTCCACTAAAGTTCACGGGTTGGGGTATGGGGTCCACTTCAGCTCACGGGTTGGGGTATGGGGTCAACTTCAGTCACAGGTTGAGGTATGGGGTCCACTACTGCACATGAGTTGGGGTATGGGGTCAACTATAGGTCACGAGTTTGGGTATGGGGTCAACTACAGTCACAATTTTGGGTATGGGGTCCACTAAAGTTCACGGGTTGGGGTATGGGGTCCACTTCAGCTCACGGGTTGGGGTATGGGGTCAACTACAGCTCAAGGGTTGGGGTATGGGGTTCACTACAGCTCACGGGTTGGTGTATGGGGTCAACTACAGCTCACGAGTTGGGGCATTGGGTCTACTACAGCTCATGGCTTGGGGTATAGGGTCAGTTTTAGCTCACGGGTTGGGGTATGCGGTCCACCACTGCTCATGGGTTGGGGTATGGGGTCAACTACAGCTCACGGGTAGGGGTATGGGGTCAACTACAGCTCACGGGTTGGGGGTAAGGGGTCAACTACAGCCACGGGTTGATGTATGGGGTCTACTACAGCTCACGGGTTGGGGTATGGGGTCAACTACAGCTCTCGGGTTGGGGTATGGGGTCAACTACAGCTCATGGGTTGGTGTATGGGGTTATCTATAGCACACGGTTTGGGATATGGGGTCCACTACAGTTCACTGTTTGGGGTATAAGGTCAACAACAGCACATAGTTCATGGGTTGATGTATGGGGTCAAATACAGCTCATGGGATGGGGTATGGGGTCAACTACAGCTTATGAGTTAGGGTATGGGGTCAGCTACAGCTCACGAGTTGGGGTATGGGGTCAGCTACAGCTTATGGGATGGGTTATGGGGCCAACTACAGATCACGGGTTGGGGTATTGGGGTCAACTACAGCTCACAGGTTGGGGTATGGGGTCAATTGCAGATCATGGGATGGGATATGGGGTCAACTACAGCTCATGGGTTGGGGTATGGGGTTAACTACAGCTCATGGGTTGGGGAATGGGGTCAACTACAGCTCAAGGTTTGGGGTATGGGGACACCAACAGTCACAGGTTAGGGTATGGGGTCAAATATAGCTCACGGAATGGGGTATGGGGTCAACTACAGCTCATGGGTTGGGGTATGGGGTCAACTACAACTCATAGATTGGGGTATGGAGTCAACTACAGCTTATGGGATGGGGTAAGGGGTCACCTACAGGTCATGGGATGATTAGTTCTTATGTTTATTCTTATGTTCTTATAAATAAGGAGCTGTCTCGTATGGGCCAATAGGCCTTCTGCAGTTACCTTTGTTCTTATGTTCTTATGTTCTTATGTATTTGCTCAACTAAAGCTCACGGGTTTGGGTGTTGAGTCCACTACAGCTCATGGCTTGGGGTATAGGGTCAGCTTTAGCTCACGGATTTGGGGTATGGGGTCAACTACAGCTCACGAGTTGGGTTATAGGGTCAACTACAGCTCACGGGTTGGGGTATGGGGTCAACTACAGCTCATGGGATGGAGTAAGGGGCCAACTACAGCTCACGGGTTGAGGTATGGGGTCAAATCAAGCTCATGGGTTCGGGTATGGGGTCAACTACAGCTCCAGAGTTGGGGGTATGGGGTTAACTACAGCTCATGGGTTGGGGTATGGGGTCAACTACAGCTCACGGGTTCGGGGTATGTGGTTAACTACAGCTCATGGGTTGGGGTATGGGGTTAACTACAGCTCATTGGTTGGGGTATGGGGTTAACTACAGCTCATGGGTTGGGGTATGGGGTTAACTACAGCTCATGGGTTTGGGTATGGGGTCAACTACAGCTCAAGGTTTGGGGTATGGGGTCACCAACAGTCACAGACTGGGGTATGGGGTCAAATATAGCTCACGGGTTGGGGTATGGGGACAACTACAGCTAATGGGTTGGGGAATGGGGTCAACTACCGCTCATGGGTTGGGGCATGGGGTTAAATATAGGTCACGGGTTGGGGTATGGGGTCAGCTACAGCTTATGTGTTGGGGTATTGGGATCAACTACAGCTGACGGGTTGTGGTACGGGGGCAGTGTGAGGGAATCTAGATTCCCTCAGCTAGTTTTCCTAGTTTCTAGATTAGGCTAGTCGCTCTAGAAACTGAAGCTTTCAAACTAACATATACTTGTGGTGTGTTGAATGAAAGCTTATGTTATGGACTATCATTTGTGAGTAGTCAGAAGTCTGTGATTGCTCTGTACAGAGAATTACAGAGTCTTTCCTGTTTCTGTGAAATAGGATGAGGACAGGAGAGTGTAGTGGTGTAGGGAGGTACTTGACTCTCCCAACGGTTTTACAGGGGGGGGGGGAGGGACAGTGGGGTGAACGTTGCCTTCCCCCCCCCCCCACCATGTGAGACAGTACGCCACTGTCTTTTAGGCCTCCCCCTCCTTGTGACGTCACAGTGTTACGGACCCGAGTCCAGCGTCCGAACATGGAGCAGTGACGTCCATGCCATCTGTGAGTCAGCTCCCGAAACCCCCTCCAAATGGACGACGCCATCTAGTGAGGACGAGATATACCAGCCACAGGGGCTGGTTTCCCGTCTTAATCAGCTCGTGACATAGCCGCTGCTGACCTCTGGTGAGGTGACGCTTAAACAGCAATGCCATCTATGGAGTGGATAGGTGGGCGTTTGTGTCTAAGCCTGTAAGTGAGGTGCCCTAGGGTGTCGCTAGTACTGATGACGTGTCTGATTACAGAGTCGACCTGGGACTGCTGTATTGGATGATGGGCAGTCTACCCAAGGCAGCCATAGGATCTCCACGTGTTTGCTGCAAAAGCTGTGAGTCACCCCCCCCCCCCCCCCCCGGATGAACACTGTTGTGTTAGCCTGCCTGTGACGTGGCAGAACCAGGAATTGTCGTACCCGGGGCTGACTGGTGGAGAAATCTAGCCACTGGGGTGTTGAGAGAGGAGAGTGATCAGCGGAATCAGACGAGGCTCCTGCCTAGGGCTCGCAACCCTAGTATCGGTCGTGGAGTGGCCTACGCAGCAGAGCTGATTGGAACCTGCCAGCTACAGGCTGGATTTGTGGTTGAAGGCCTCGACGACGGTGCACCCAGTGGGACTGTGATTTGGCTGGCTTGTGGCCAGGGTAGACTCGCCGATAGAATCGAAGGATTCACCGTGGGCCACAAAGAAGAGAACCAGGGCTACTCATTGTGAGCACCGTGAAACATCCTGAGTCTTCGGAGGAAGACAAGCTATTGTACATAAGTGTAGTTATAGACCCAGCAAGTGACTGTGATATATTTATTTATGGTGGTGGAATAATTATATATTTAATTTAGTGTATTTGTATCCCTTCCCCTTTAATTTACTTGTGTTACGGAACACACCCCTTGAAAGCCACTACTAACTTGGGGCCGGATACCCAAACTCTACTAACATCAGAGAAGAACCCCAGTTGTGACCCAATAAGGCCGTAACATACAGGACGCTTGGGGGTGAGTGAGGCTGGGATTGGTAGCGGCACGAGGGAACATTGCCGGCTCCCTGCTGATTAGTCAAGTCAAAGTAGGGAGGAGGTATGGGCATTTTGAGTTTCCTTAGCCCGGGAAATCGTCAGTCTGAGCAGGGTAGCAGGTGGACGAGGATGTGTCTGGGTGGAGGGGGGGGAGTTTTCCCCCTCCACCCCTGTTAATCGCGGACGTTACCGTGTTAACTAGCAGGGATGGCACCCCTGCTATCCCTGGTTGTGTCTAGGCCCAATTTTCGTGAAATTCGAGGGCCGACGAGGTACGGAAGGACCAGTAAAATAGCCTCAGAGACAGTGGGCACCCATGAGGCAGCTGGCTGAGCCTCATGGTGTAACAGGTGGTTCGAGTATCCTGTCTAGTGTTGTATGGACAATGGACAATCGGTGGTATTATGGGCAGTGTAATTGAGTGTGATATTAAAGGCCCTGTTGGATTTTTGTATTCCACCTGGCGGTGGCCATGTGGTGACGCCGCTGGCCATTGTCACCCCAGTGTAGAGCAAGGCAGGCTCTGGTTTGCTGGAGTTGTGGGCGATTCCTCAACCACGTGTGTATGCCCGGGGGCCACCCCAGGCCACCCCGGCCACCCGCCTGCCCGCGCGTCGGCTACCACCCCCCCCCCCTCTCAGCTCGGGAGGGGCGCTGTGGGTCACGCGGTGGTCACATGCCTTGGCCACCTCCTTGGGTCACTTGGCCACTTTCCCGGGACAGCCTAGGGCCACATCTTGTCAACGCATGAGGAGCAAGCTAAGTGTTGACAGCTAGAGTGGTAGTGACCTGGGAAATGAGTGAAAGAAGGAGAGGCAAATGTGAGTACAATAGTCAGTGTAACAGTGTCTCAGTATTAGTGGAAATTCAGGGTAAGGCTGTGTTGTCCCATAGCCCTGCCAGGCTAGGGAAGCAGCTGAGAGACAGCTGTCTGTAGCACGTCCAGGTGACTGGTGGGGCGGTACCTGGAGATAGATGTTGTACACGGGACCACACTGTAGTGATATATATGTATGTTATATATATATATGTGTGTGTGTAGACTGACTCGAGTATGTACCGGTCAGTGTAGAGATTTACCATATGTAAATCGTATTGTTATCGTGCCACTGGATGGACATTAACGTAACGTAAACTCGGTAATGTAGTAGTTAGTCTCTTGTTATTAATAAATTGTTATGTTATAGAAAACGGTCTTTGATGTCAACCCTTCAACCATATTATTCCACCATATTTCTGCATATTACGATTAAATGTTGATGTGATCTTGATAAGGCGGCTGTTCTTGGGAATTCGAATTCCAATTCATAGCGCCACATCAAATATATATATTTGATTGTGAGAACCCGTCGGTTACCCTTTATTAGTTTTAACGTCCTATTTAACTAGGAGGAGCCAGCGGCCTATTGTGGACAGGTTTTCACCCCTGGTGGTGGAGGCCTGGCGGTTTGCTCCCGCTTTTCCTTTTTCTATTGGACTCGTGCTTAACTGCCGTGAACAGCCTTTAAACTTGTAGTCCACCTCCTAAGGGAGGTAGACGTAGAAAAAAATCTCACAGGCTGTTACAGCTTATGGGTTGGGGTATAGGGTCAGGTAAAACTGATGGTTTGGGGTATGGGGTCAAGTACAGTTCATAGGTTGGGGTATGGGGTCAACTACAGCTCATAGGTTGGGTTATGGGGTCAACTACAGCACACGAGTTGGGGTATTGGGTCTACTACAGCTCATAACTTTGGGTAAAGGGTCAGTTTTAGCTCACAGGTTGGGGTATGCGGTCCACTACTGCTCATGGGTTGGGGTATGGGGTCAACTACAGCTCACGGGTAGGGGTGTGGGATCAACTACAGCTCACGGGTTGGGGTAAGGGGTCAACTACAGCCACGGGTTGATGTATGGGGTCAACTACAGCTCACGGGTTGGGGTATGGGGTCAACTACAGCTCACGGGTTGGAGTATAGGGTCATCTATAGCTCACGGTTTGGGATATGGGGTTTACTACAGTTCACGGGTTGGGGTATAAGGTCAACCACAGCACATAGCTCATGGGTTGATGTATGGGGTCAACTACAGCTCACGGTTTGGGTTATGGGGGCCACTGTAGCTCATGGATTGGGGTATGTGGTCAACTACAGTTCACGGGTTAGTGTATGGGGTCACCTACAGTCACAGGTTGTAGTATGGGGTCTTCTACAGCTCATGGGTTGGGGTATGGGGTCAACTACAGCTCGCGGGTAGGGGGTATGGGATCAATTACAGCTCACAGGTTGGGGTATGGGGTCAACTACAGTCATAGGTTGGGGTATGAGGTCACCTACAGCTCACGAGTTGGGGTATGGGGTCAACTATAGTCACAGGTTTAGGTATGGGGGTCCACTACAGCTCATGGGTTGGTGTTGTTGGATATTTCCAACATCGAATACAGCATTGTTGTATTCTCATTACTTATTACTAACCATATTAATATTGTAGTAAGTAAAATTAACAACTCGTAGAATTCTCCTGTACTAATAATTCATCTGTACATTAGGCTAGAGTTCTCACGTCATCTGACGCCAGTATTGCGTCAGATTTCTTTACAGTAAAACACATTATATACAATTTGTGTGAGAATTAAATACGATTCTCCATAATTAAAGCATTCTGTATGACAACTGATTGCAGACGAATTGTTCTCTAACTAAAGGCCGAATAGAGCTTTAGAATCAAAACGTTTACCTCGCGATAGAGGTAGCGTCATCAATGAATGCTATGGGGAGACATTAATTCCTCTCCCTTGTATCTTTACTATTCTTAAATAGTTAAATAATAATATTCCGTTCCTCTAAATAATAAACCCGTCCAGTCTTTAGAGTTTCAAGCGCGAATGCGAGAAATATTAATGTTCATGCCAATAATTTGTGTAATGAACGTCGACTCGGCATGGGGGGAGGGACGCGACGCCATCCTCAGTCGGTGATGGTGTCGGTACACGTACACGTGGGGAACCGAAGAGAGGCAGACCTGCGCTTACCGTACTCACAAAAGACGCCATTGTCCAGCAAATAGGACACGTGTGTCTATCCACAGATGAAAGTAAGTAAGGAAGTAATTATCAAAAGAAGGCACCAAACCGGGAAGGCTATGTAGCACCATCAAATACGCAAAATAATCAGAGGGCGCTAAATATCACCAAGGATGCCAATACGAGAACAAAAACGCATAAGGCGAACGATATCAAAAGTATCCGAGTCACCAAGAATTCTATCGAGGGACAGGTGACCGCGAGGGGCGGTCGGAAAGCAAGACACACGCTCGTCCTGGAAGTCAGGACATTCAAGAAGGACATGCACGACCGTAAGAGGGACAATGCAACTAGGACAATAAGGAGCAGGGCGGCGCTCCATCAAGTGACCATGGGTTAAGCGAGTATGGCCAATACGCAACCTCGCCAGAGCTGTTTCCCACCGCCGGTTACGGTGGAAGGAGGACGGCCACGAGGAAACACAACATTTAAGAGTACGTAGCTTGTTACCAGTAAGAGACAACCAAGAAGCCTGCCAACGGGTAAGAACTGAGGAATGGATAACTGGGTAAAAGTCGGAATACGGAATGCCTTTACGAGAGATGGGACAAGAGCGGACAGCTTCCTTAGCGGCAGCATCCGCACGCTCATTTAAAGACACACCAATATGGCTGGGAACCCAACAAAACTCAACCGACTTAAATTTACTGTGAACGAGAAACAGCCAATGCTGGATCTCGACAACTACTGGATGAACCGGATTAAAGGACCCGAGAGCCATGAGGGCACTACGAGAGTCAACAACAACCACAAAGGAAGACTGACAACGAGAAAGCAGGAGACGAAGAGCATAGAGAATAGCATAAAGTTCTGCTGTAAAGATGCTAGTCTCCGGAGGCAAGCGACACATATAAGTGCGATCAGGAAAAACAACAGAGTAGCCAACACCGTCCGCTGACTTAGACCCATCGGTGAAGACAGAAACGGAGCGGGAGTGAGAAGAAAAGTGCTCGAGGAAAAGGCGTTTTAGAACCGTAGGAGGGGTAAAAGCTTTAGTGATACGGGTCAAGGAAGTACAAAACCGCGGAAGAGGGACCCTCCACGGGGGCAAAGAAGGAACAACACGAGGAGAAACATCAGAAATACGAACGGAGAGAGAATCCTGTAGGCGAGATAACCGGACAGAAAGAGGGAGGTGGTGAAGAGGAACAGGAACCGCAGGAGGGGTAAAAGTTAAAGCACGACAGAGGCGAGAGGAAGGATGTTGCAAGGACCGCGCAAGATAGCGAAGACAGTAGCGATCACGGCGGTCCTGGAGAGACAGGAAGCCAGTGTCAACATACAAGCTAAGGATGGGAGTCGAACGAAAGGCACCAGAACTGAGGCGCAACCCAGTATGGTGCAAAGCATCAAGACGGCGAAGAGTAGAAGGAGAAGCAGACGAGTAAGCAGGGCAACCATAATCGAGCTTAGACAGGACGAGAGAGGAATGTAAAGCAAGGAGAGTGCGCCTATCTGCCCCCCAAGAAGTATGGGACAAGACCCGAAGGAGGGTAAGGGCCTTAGAGCACTCAACACGGAGGTAAGAGATATGGGGAGACCAAGACAAACGAGTGTCAAGGAATAACCCCAAAAGCTTCGCGGAATCTTTGTATTCAAGGGGATGACCATAAAGTGACAAAGAGGGACGAAGAACAACCCGTTTCCGCGTAAAAGTCATGGCACAAGTCTTAGAAGTAGAGAACTTGAAGCCATGACCTGTGGCCCAAGACGACACGGCATCAATTGCAAGTTGAAGCCGGCGTTGAAGGAGAGGCGAATCATCACCCTGACAACAAAGGGTAAGATCATCGACATAGAGAGCGGAGAAGACACCAGAAGGAAGAGAGGAAAGAAGACCATTGAGGGCAACAAGAAAAAGAGTAGTGCTCAGAACACTACCTTGGGGCACACCTTCGTATTGCTGAAAAGAGGGAGAGAGAGCGGTACCAAGGCGCACCCGAAAGGAACGACGAGAGAGGAAGCTGCGGAGAAAGAGAGGGAGATGACCACGAAGGCCAAAAGAATGAAGTTGAGATAGGATATGATAACGCCAAGTGGTGTCGTAAGCCTTTTCTAGGTCAAAAAGGACGGCAACAACGGAGGTCTTCGCAGCAAAAGCAGTACAAATATAGACCTCCAAGTTCACCAGGACATCTGTCGTGCTGCGGCACTTGCGGAAACCAAATTGAGAAGGGGAGAGGAGGTGATGGTGTTCCAGGAACCACATCAGACGAACGTTAACCATACGTTCAAAGAGTTTGCAGACACAACTTGTGAGAGCAATAGGGCGAAAGTCCTTAGGGGAAGTACCCAGAGACCCCGGTTTGCGAACAGGGAGGACAACGGCATCGAGCCAGTCCTCAGGGACTGACGACGACTCCCAGATCCGATTATACAGACTCAGTAAATACTGAGACGTGCTCGGAGGGAGATGGCGAAGCATCTCGTAATGAATACCATCGGAGCCCGCCGCCGTAGAACCGCAGAGGGCCAGGGCAGAACGAAGTTCAGAGAGAGAGAAGGGATCATTATAGGGAAGCTGAAGATGAGTGCAGAAATCTAAAGGACGAGACTCAAGGACAGGTTTACGAAGAAGGAAAGATTGGGGAAGATGAAGACCAGAGCTAACAGAAGAAAAATGGGAACCCAGTTCGGAAGCGACCTGCAACGGGTCCGCCACAAGAGTATCATGGAGGTGAAGGACCGGTGAAACATCGGGAACGAACTTACCCGCTATCTTGCGGATACGCTTCCAGATCTGGGCCAGAGGGGTCTCGGACGTAATTGTTGAGACATAAGATGCCCAACATTCACGTTTAGCCGTACGGATGGCCCTACGGGCCACCGCACTCGCTTTCCGAAAGAAAAGAAAAGAATCGGCCATCTGCCTACGGCGGTGCCTCTTCCAGGCTGCACGCTTACAGCGGACAGCCCGAGCACAGTCCGCATTCCACCAGGGAACGCACTTCCGTGGACCCCGAGAGGAAGAGCGAGGAATAGAGCGGAGGGCAGCGTTGAAGACAGTGTCATGAAAAAGGAGGAGAGCGCGAGAGAGAGGCAGAAGGGAGAGGTCAGGGAGAGCAGCACTGAGGGTAAATAGGGTCCAGTCTGCCTTAGCAAACTGCCACCTAGGGAAAGAGAGGGAAGGGCGAAAAGAGAAAAAGGAAACAAGGATGGGGAAATGATCACTTCCATGGAGGTCATCAAGAACCTGCCACGTGAAATCTAAGTAAAGAGAAGAAGAGCAGAGAGAAAGATCAAGACAAGAAAGGGTGCGAGTCCGAGAGTCCAAATGAGTGGGCTCACCAGAATTCAGAAGAGACAGGGAAGAAGAGAGGAGAAACGGCTCAAGGAGGCGACCCCGGGTATTCGTCAGAACGTCACCCCAAAGAGAATGACGACAATTGAAGTCACCCAGCAGGAGCACAGGCTCCGGCAAGGAGTCCAGGAGGTGTTTCAAATCAGGAAGAGAGAGCGGGACACTCGGGGGGAGATAAATGGAACAAACTGTGTACCATTTCCCCACAAAGATACGAGCAGCAGAACAATGGAGAGGCGAAGGAAAAAGTAAAGGAACAAAGGGAACATCAGCCCGAATCAAAAGAGCAGAAGAATTAGAAGCCCCAGCAATGGCTGGGGGGGGGGAGAGAAAGGAATAGCCACGAAAACGACCAGGACGAGCACCAAGCATTGGCTCCTGGAGACAGACACAAAGGGGCGAAAACCGCGAAATCAGAAGTTGGAGTTCGAGGAAATTGGCGTAATAACCTCGAACGTTCCATTGAAGAATGGACAACGACGAGAAGAGAAAGGACAAAAACAGAGAACAAGGAAGAAACAAAGGCGAAAGACCAACAGAGCACGTTAAAGAATATCAGGGTCAGCAAAGTCAGGGTTAGGGGGCATGGGTAAACTGAGCAAAGACGGAGGGAAGGAAACGGGAGAACAGAGCAGAGGTGGGCGGGCAGGGTCTGGAGGAGGAGGAGGAAGAGGAGGAGACAACGGAGAGGAGCCGTCAAGGACAGCAGCAGGAGGAGGGGGAGTAGAAAGAGGGGAGCGCACCCCAGCAAGAGCAGCAACCGAAAGGGAAGCAGGGGCCAAAGAAACCTCCATAGCAGGAACAGGGGGCGCAAGCACTGAAACGGGAGGGGAAGGAGCAACAGAGCCAGAAGGAGGAGCTGAGGAAGAAAGCGAAGCCTTCTTACCCGCCGGGGAAGAGGAAGGAGAGGAGCCAGGCTTACGCTTCTGACTTAAAGAGACCGGTGTCCCAGCAACTACGTACCGGGCAACGGATTCCAGTGTCTCAACAGGAGAAGCCGAACGAGAGCACACACGACGGCCGTTAGGAGAGCGATGGACATCCGCCCGCACCGACAGGCGGTGGGGAGAGCCAATAGATGGAGGAAGAGGATGGGAAGGAGGATCGGAGGGGGACGAGGAAGAAGACACAGAAGACACGACAGACCGGGTAGAAGGAAGGGGAACCTCAGACAGAGGACCAGGAGGAGGATCCTTCGGGAGAGAACCCAAAGGAACAGAGGAGGGGGCAGTGGGTGCTTCAGGGTCCAAGGCCCGGAAACGGTTGTGAGTCTGAGGAAGGCGGGAAGGACGAGGAGAGGAAGAGCGCAACACGCGAGCATAAGAGATATTAGCATAAGGCGGGAGCCGGCGAACCTGGCGCCTCGCCTCAGGAAAAGATAAACGCTCCCGGTGCTTCAGGTTGAGGACGGCTGCCTCAAGCTTGTAATGGACACACGCACGGGAGAAGGTAGGATGGGCCTCACCGCAGTTGAGGCAACGAGCCTGGGGAGAAGTGCACTCCGACTTAGAGTGACCCTCGCCACCACACAAAGGACAGAGAGAGACAGTCCCGGAGCAGCGGAGGGCACCATGCCCAAACCTCCAGCACTTGTTGCAGAGCCGAGGAGAAGGAATGTACTCCTGGACAGAGCACCTGGCACCAGCAAGAATGACAGAGGGTGGAAGGGTCCTACCATCAAAGGTAATCTTCACAACCCGGAGGGGTTGACGGCGACTACCACGAGGGGGACGAGTAAACGTGTCCACCTGGAGAATAGAATGGCCCTGGGCAGCGAGGATATGGCGAATATCGTCGTGGCAGTCGCGCAGGTCCCGAACACCGGTTGCAACATGGGGCGGGAGCAAAATAGTGCCAACACTGGCATTCAATTGAGCGTTCTTCGAGACCCGAACGGGGGTCTCGCCAAGGCAGGATAAGGCAGCCAAGCGGGAAGCAGCATCCTGAGAAGGAGCAGCAACGACACGTGTACCGAGACGAGTGGGGTTGAAAGTAATGGAGGCATCCACGGAATCAATGAGATGTCGATGAAGGGAGAAATCGTCAGGAGGCGCAGAATCAAGAGGGAGGAGATCAAAATATTTGGCCCACGAAGCGGGACCAAACAAGGCTTGATAGGTAGCAGAACTGGAAGGAATCGAGCGAGGGCGGCCGTGACGAGGACGGCGGTGAGAACCCCCAGAGAGAGAGGGGTTAAAAGGCGCAGTAGTTACAACTAGAGAAGGAGCCGCGCCAGGGGACGAGGTAGTCACCACTGGGGGCTTGGGGCTCGACCCAACCACAGAGGAGGGAGGGGAGCCAAGGGAAGGAGTCAGAGAGGCCAAAGGAGGAGCAAGGTCGGGGCCCAATGCAGCGGAGGCTACAGAGCCCGGTCTTCCAATACGGACCGACTCGGGGGCTTGGTCGCCCACCCCACGAGCCTGAAAAGGTAAGCCAGAAGCAGCCGAAACAGGGGTTATCATCTTGACGAAATTAAGAATTCACTCACGAATGTGCCCCCACACCCACCATGGAGCCACAATTAGAGGCAGGACACCCAACAAGAAGCTATCGCCGATCTTGTCGGGGCCTCCTAGGGGTGCGTCGTGAGTATACGCCCCACAAACGCCACCTTAAGAAACTGACAGTCCGTCGAGATCGGGTTCAGTGACGAAGTGGGGATTGACAATAAAAGGTTCCCCTCGCTCTCGACGTCGGGTACTGCAGTTCTACGGGTGCATGAGTATGCCTCCTCAAGCACCCGGGCGTCAAAATAGAAGAAGTCCATGGAAGAACCAGAACGAGCAAAAGGTCGGCAGGAAACGGCAAGCAGATAGGAGAAGAGGGGGGAGAAAAACGAAACAGAAGGAAAAGGAAAAGGTGCCCAGCAGAATTGGAGAGGACGGCAGCAGGAGCACAAGGCTAGAAAAGGACAGAGGACTGTCCTAAGGAGCATCACACTCCAGCAGCCGCCCACGAAGCCCCCACACGGCGACAACGAGCTGAGCGGGGAGGAGGTCCACAGATGAAAGCCGCCACTGTGAGGCGTGAACGACCTTGCAGATAATATCTTCAACTAGTGCTGGTGTTAAATAAGGGACCCCTAGACTTGGTTCCTGACGACACGTGATCAGCCAACTTGAGACGTACAAATCCAGGATAAGCTCACCTGAATTTGGGATACGTAATTACGGCAATCTTAATACTTACACAGTGCCCACAGTTAAGTACTTTTATTTGATGCATCATTTATAAGTGTATTAATGGTAGGGTGATTGCACGTCACGCGGCAAGACAACACCTAATAACAGGTGATTAGAATTCTATCTGTAGATATCAATAATCTTGAATATGTATTGAGTAGTTAAATCAATTGCTACTGGTATTCATTTATCTTGCAGCTCGAGAGACGAATTCCTCATGCTGTCTTCTCCATGCTAACCGTGTCATTCATCGGTGTACCAGACTTGGAGATTAAGAGGACTGCCAGGGTTATCTAAAGGAATCTATTACCAGCTAAGGCTTATTTCTTTTATTCATAACTTTGCAATTTGATACATTCAGAATGTACAACATAATGTGTGATTTACTGTAACTCATTATTATGCTCATATTCATGTTCTTCTTTGTATGAATAATATTATATTCAACATTAATTATAGGATTAGATTATTATTAATAGAATTAGTGAACGAACCACACTGATTCCTGGACGTACTGACCTCCAGTAATAACCCCCAATGTAGGTGTTTGAGGTTTGGTTTTAATAATACAGCCCATTAATTATTCTTATGATCATACCTTCTAGTCATATCCATAGTCACCGGTTTTCTCTAGAATTTTATCTAATGATCTGAAATTCTCAGTTTCCCTCTTTACTTTAAAAGCGGGTGGTCCTTCGTAATTTAATTTACTACTTTAATTATTAATTAATCAGAATCAAACCCAAATATCCCACATTATGGTCCTTCGAACCGGATAGGCATTAAATTTATAATTAAAATATTAACCATTAATAACTAATCCTTGTGTGATAGAAGCTAGACTAACTATTTAATTGTGTCAACTAACAGTGTAACACATCACTTAGCCTAGATCACACTAACAGCTACCTTATACATAGCTGTAGTGGGTCATAGCCAATTACTCACAACATTTAGACCTACACTTCATACTGAAGTAGAACCCTTAGGTCACCAAGAGCAACAGCTCATAACCTTATATTAATCACTAACACCAATTAAGTGTTAACCATTTAGGCTATACCAATGTTTCAATACATGGCTGTCAGCAGACTGTCCATTATAGCCTGAATCCATGTTATAATTACTGATTCACTCAAGTCAGTGGATCATTAACATTTAGAGATCCAGTATACTCATATAAATTACTGATCTCATACTATTTAATCATTACTAACCCTGATAATATTTTATTCCACAATTAGGAGTACATTCAGGAGTTAGATAATATTTACGGCAGTAGAATACTTGCCAAACACAATTAATTCTTTTGTGTTCATTTAATTTCTTATACACATAATTACACAAGTGTATATTATATAAAATACAAAAAACCCAAAAACACAGCACAATTATTTGCACATTACTGCACCATAATATAATCTTTGCCAACCTTCATTAGGTAGCAATTTAGGCTGTGATTGTGTTGAATCTGGCACAAGCACAGACTAAATATAGTTGTAGTTTCTCAAGTAGAAATTCTCACGACTAAGCTTGAGCTAGTTAGTGACATATATATTATTCCTTTGTGCTGACCCTATCAAGGGTGGGATTAACCATTTATTGTGTAATAATTTTATTGCATATTTCTATGTATGTCTTTGAGTGTTACTGTAAGTCCACTACCCATCCGAGGCTGATTTAGAAGAGCTAAGCTGAGGAACACCTGTAGTGAGACTAAGGTACCACTCAAATCTTAGTTGCTTATTATTAGGTAGGTAGCTAACCTCTAAATGAGGTAAATTACAACCAGCCTCAAGAAATATTAGGCTGTCAATAATTATACCTGCTCTGCATCAAGGAGCAGACACTATAGCTATACCACTAGCTACATAAGCCCTATCAGGCTCAATTTACCACAAGAATGGATCCTTTAGAAAGGAACGCAAGATTCTTGAGAGCTCTTCAAGGTCCTTTAGGAAAACTGCTTATGAAATGTCATTTCTGTGTCGAAACTGACCCAGGTGACGTGTATAGACTAGCAAGTTCCATAAGGATCGCCAGCCAAAAATATGACTACATCAAGACTGTAATCGAGACCCACAGGAATTTACTCCAAGCCGGTCATACTGTCTCAGACCACTTAAGTCTAACAGAATCTGATCTCGATAACTATGAACATTCTGTTCAAACCAGTTTAGACCGATATAAGGAGGTGCTTGCGAAGCAAGATATTCCCGAGTGGGTGGATCAGATCATTAATAGACCTGTATCCAAGTTAACACTCAGCTCAGATGAAATACTTGAGCTAAATCAAGACGAGGAGAATCCTCTAATCAATGCTGATCACTATACAGGATCAACAACTGAAGATCAACCTTCATTTTCTAACCTCTCATCTAATACAGCTTCATGTGATGATTTGTTTACAGAGTCTGATCAAATTTCAGACCACACTTCTCAATGTTCCTTGGATTCTATAAGTTCGATACATAATGCTACTGAATTAACTAGCTTATCACCAGAACCCAGAGAAACAAGTGAAGCTGCCGATGAAACAAGTGAAGCTGCAATGATCAGTGAATCTGAACCAGAAAATGATAAAGCTAATGCTGCAGCAGCAGCCGAAGCTGTAATCAAAGCTGAGGCTAAGCAAGAAGCCTTAAGCAACACAAGTAATGGTCACAATTGCTCACAGCAGCCTTCTAAAGTAAGTGCTAACAATGAGAAGACTATTATAAACCTTGTGCACCAATTATTAAATTTATCTTCACCAGAGCAATCAGGTGACTCTTTACAAACCTTTAGTTTTCAGCTTGAGTCACTGATAAATTCTTTCAGTAAAGAGGTGGATCACCCAACTACTGAGTGGATGACTAAAATTATCATCCAAAGAAAATTGTCTGGTGACACACTTAATAAACTATATGTATGCCAGAATGGTAATACCCTGTCAATGCAGGATATATTTACAGGTTTGCGTAATATGAGCAATCATACAGCAGACCAAGCAATTAAGGCTAAATCTGAATGCACCAAAACTGTACCTACATCAGTTTCCTTACCTGAAACTCCTAAAGTGACACTGTCACTAGGTAACAAAGGTGCTAATACTCAATGTAACAACAATCAGTCAAATACTGATTCATCAGTGAGGCCTAAGAGTCCCACAGGTGCTCCTAAGAGACCTAATAGTCCAAAGAGCACTCCCAAGAGCCTGTTAATGGTTCCCCAGAGTACACCAAGTACTCACAAGAGAATAAATAACAAACAAATGCAGCAAGCAAAACCATCACCACCTGCAAATACTGTTTTACCTAAACCGGTAACCCCTAAACGATCTGTAGGATGGGGAATGTGCTTGTTTTGCAATCAAAAACATTCTCTGTACAAATGTACTAATTATCCTAATAGAGACACAAGAGTCAGACGACTCAAACAGTTACACAAATGTACTAGGTGTCTCAAACCACATAATGTTAACAGCTGTGACACCCCACTGAACACCTGCAATAGGTGTAGAAGGGGCAAGCATCATGCTGCACTGTGCAAATTAGTTAGAACTAATTATGTCAATCCTAGAATAGGACGTAGAGAATCTACACCAGTACAGTGCTGCAAGGTGCGAGATGTGTACAGCGTAACTTCACAAGCATCTCAAGTGGATGCTGCCTTACCTACTGCCCAACTTCAAGTGAAGAACAGAGGAGCCAAGATCACCATACGTGGACTATTTGATCAAGGTTCCCAGAGAACTTTCATTACTCAAAGAGCAGCAGAGGCACTTAATTTACAACCAATAGGACAGGTAAAATTAAACTTGTCAGGGTCCATGATAAATCGAGGAACCCATGAATACTCAGTAGTTCAACCGCTTGTACGACTAGGTAGTCAAGCCAAGGCTGTCCAAGCCATTGTTGTAGATCAAATACCTTTAGACTTACATATTAAGGGTCTGGGGTACACAGCCCACTTCCTACAGGAACGTGAAATTAATTTAGCTGACAACAAATTAATGTCTGACCGCCTTAACAATGTAGATGTACTAGTGGGAGCCGACTACTATTACCAGTTCATAACTGGACATGTTAAACGATTGGAATGAATATGCTCCAATCTGCAGGAGGCTACTTACTTACTGGTAAAGTTCTGAATGTGAACAAGCCTAAACCTGCCAATAATAAATTAGTCAGCCGTAAATCAATTCTCCAGCAACAAGCTAAAAGGAGAAACACAGCTGAGTAATAAACTCAGATCGAATGTAGTGCAATTGATACTCGCCGAGATGTTTCATAGCTCTCAGTGATAACCAATGGTCCGTACTCAAACAAGTACAAGTCACAGCGACCAAGCCATTGAATTCACTGCAGACCTAGAATTATTCTCGACAAGTAGTAATTGACCACACTCAGTCTTCCTAGTTAAATTGTAATGTTAGGCTAGAGAATCTAGTACTCCCTAGGAATCCATAATGTTAGGCTAGAGAATCTAACACTCAATGCCACTGGCATTTCCTGAATTTAGTGATAACATTCACTAGGACCACTGGTCCACTATACTTGCGCTTAAAAGTTTGCCAAGAAAACCTTCTTAATACCATGTTTTCTGCACTAAGAGTTAGTGATAAATACTTGCATTAATTGTTTGAGTGTTTTTCTTTCGTTTCTGCTTATTTAGTGTAGGAGCGCAGCACGAACAAACTTGCAAACTTACTAATATGTAAGTGAATTTCCAGAGAACTAATATGTTTAATGCATTACCGTTAAACATTAGCATTGTTAATTAACATGCTTCATGAGCTTAACATAGCTCACCTTAGAATTAACGTAATAATATGAGTGCTCGTTCACCATGCGCCCGAGCTTAATATTGCTCCCCATGATAACTGAATGACAAAACTCCACCTCGTTAATTCGAGTTCACTGAACTCAACCTGTTAACGGTTAACGAGCTCCATGCAGCTCACCCTGTTAGCACCAGCTAACGAGCTCACTGTAGCTCACCCTGTCAACACTGTTGACGAGTTCACTGAACTCACCCTGTTAACTGTTAACGAGCTCCATGTAGCTCACCCTGTCAGCACTGCTGACGAGCTCAATGTAGCTCACCCTGTCAACACTGTTGACGAGTTCAATGTAACTCACCCTGTTAGCACTGCTAACGAGCTCAATGTAGCTCACCCTGTCAACACTGTTGACGAGTTCACTGTAACTCACCCTGTTAGCACTGCTAACGAGCTCAATGTAGCTCACCCTGTCAACACTGTTGACGAGTTCACTGCAACTCACCCTGTTAGCACTGCTAACGAGCTCACTGTAGCTCACCCTGTCAGCACAGCTGACGAGTTCAATGTAGCTCACCCTGTCAACACTGTTGACGAGTTCACTGCAACTCACCCTGTTAGCACTGCTAACGAGCTCAATGTAGCTCACCCTGTCAACACTGTTGACGAGTTCACTGCAACTCAACCTGTCAGCACTGCTGACGAGCTCACTGTAGCTCACCATGTTCACGAGTTTAATATAACTCGACCTGTTAATGAGCTCAATACTGCTCACAATGTTAATTTGAGTACATTTTTGCTCACAATTAGCTTAGTCCCTTACTTAGGTAGGTTAGAAATTCAAACCATTTATTTAGGTAGGCTTAGGGACTTTAGTTAGTGTCAACTGAGTACTAGCTTAATCTGTACTCACCATTAATTACAGTTGACTATACTTATAGAGACTGATTTAATAAACTCAAATTCATGTAAAGGTGATTTCGCATTAACAAGTTTACAGTGTCAAGCCTATGAGCTACCATTTAATTAGCTCATAAGTCAGAATGACTAGGCTACTAATCTCACTGTCGACTCAGAATTTTCCTTGATTTTAATGAATAAACTTTTCAGTTCTCTACCTTTCTATTATTTTAGCTAGTTAACAAATTAGTTGTACCATCAGTCAGAATGACTACTACACGGCAGTGTATATTAAATTCAATTTCCTCATTTGAATTTGAGGTGATCGTGATGCTGTGTGATGTTATTGTCTAGTAACTCAATAGTTACAAGTCACAGCGACCCTAGACAGTGACCTTACTGTAGTGTCATAGTCTCCTTGATCTCGAATGACTAATAACACTTTACTGTATAATCATACAATAGTGTTATCAGTTCTTAGGAACTTATTCTGAGTTGACCTATGATTCAGCAGCTACGTAATGCACCATTACATGTCACCGCGACCCTAGTTGTTGAGTTTATTGTGAGCTTTAGAGTGTTCCTGATTACCGATAACTTAATCATTTAATGTTTCATTATTTCATGCATGTTTCCACTAAGGGAAACTGCAAGCCTATTACAACTCTGAACAAGAGTAATTTCTTTCACATCCCACTGAGATAACTTTGATGATGCTTCGATGTGATATCACGTAACGAAACCTTACACGTCACTATGACCCAAGATATCGCATCACCGTAGAGTCTGTTAATTTAAATTGGGAGAGTTGAATTTTATAAATATTGTGTAGGCTACAAACAACATGTTTCATTTGACAGGTAAATAGCAAGACTCAAGTTTTTGTAAGTCATTGATAAATCCGGGACGTTCGTTATGTGTGTCCTAACATACTAACATACTAATGTATTAATCATAATATCACTTCGGGATAGGTCAGTACAACACAGTACACTGCGACCCTGGGAATCCCCCCCCCCGGAGTTATGTTGGATATTTCCAACATCGAATACAGCATTGTTGTATTCTCATTACTTATTACTAACCATATTAATATTGTAGTAAGTAAAATTAACAACTCGTAGAATTCTCCTGTACTAATAATTCATCTGTACATTAGGCTAGAATTCTCACGTCATCTGACGCCAGTATTGCGTCAGATTTCTTTACAGTAAAACACATTATATACAATTTGTGTGAGAATTAAATACGATTCTCCATAATTAAAGCATTCTGTATGACAACTGATTGCAGACGAATTGTTCTCTAACTAAAGGCCGAATAGAGCTTTAGAATCAAAACGTTTACCTCGCGATAGAGGTAGCGTCATCAATGAATGCTATGGGGAGACATTAATTCCTCTCCCTTGTATCTTTACTATTCTTAAATAGTTAAATAATAATATTCCGTTCCTCTAAATAATAAACCCGTCCAGTCTTTAGAGTTTCAAGCGCGAATGCGAGAAATATTAATGTTCATGCCAATAATTTGTGTAATGAACGTCGACTCGGCGTGGGGGGAGGGACGCGACGCCATCCTCAGTCGGTGACGGTGTCGGTACACGTACACGTGGGGAACCGAAGAGAGGCAGACCTGCGCTTACCGTACTCACAAAAGACGCCATTGTCCAGCAAATAGGACAAGTGTGTCCATCCACAGATGAAAGCCGCCACTGTGAGGCGTGAACGACCTTGCAGATAATATCTTCAACTAGTGCTGGTGTTAAATAAGGGACCCCTAGACTTGGTTCCTGACGACACATGATCAGCCAGCTTGAGACGTACAAATCCAGGATAAGCTCACCTGAATTTGGGATACGTAATTACGGCAATCTTAATACTTACACAGTGCCCACAGTTAAGTACTTTTATTTGATGCATCATTTATAAGTGTATTAATGGTAGGGTGATTGCACGTCACGCGGCAAGACAACACCTAATAACAGGTGATTAGAATTTTATCTGTAGATATCAATAATCTTGAATATGTATTGAGTAGTTAAATCAATTGCTACTGGTAGTTATTTATCTTGCAGCTCGAGAGACGAATTCCTCATGCTGTCTTCTCCATGCTAACCGTGTCATTCATCGGTGTACCAGACTTGGAGATTAAGAGGACTGCCAGGGTTATCTAAAGGAATCTATTACCAGCTAAGGCTTATTTCTTTTATTCATAACTTTGCAATTTGATACATTCAGAATGTACAACATAATGTGTGATTTACTGTAACTCATTATTATGCTCATATTCATGTTCTTTGTATGAATAATATTATATTCAACATTAATTATAGGATTAGATTATTATTAATAGAATTAGTGAACGAACCACACTGATTCCTGGACGTACTGACCTCCAGTAATAACCCACTGACCTCCAGTAATAACCCCCCAATGTAGTGTTTGAGGTTTGGTTTTAATAATACAGCCATTAATCATTCTTATGATCATACCTTCTAGTCATATCCATAGTCACTGGTTTTCTCTAGAATTTTATCTAATGATCTGAAATTCTCAGTTTCCCTCTTTACTTTAAAAGCGGGTGGTCCTTCGTAATTTAATTTACTACTTTAATTATTAATTAATCAGAATCAAACCCAAATATCCCACAGGTGTATGGGGTCAACTACAGCTCACGGGTTGGGGTATGGGGTTCACTACTGCACATGAGTTGGGGTATGGTGTCAACTATAGGTCCCAGATTGGGGTATGGGGTAAACCTTAGCTCACGAGTTTGGGTATGGGGTCAAGTACAGCTTTTGGAATGGGGGTATGGGGTCAACTACAGCTCATGGGATGGTGTATGGGGTCAACTACAGCTCAAGGTTTCGGGTATGGGATGAACTATAGCTCATGGGTTGGGGTATGGGGTCAACTACAGCTCATGGGTTGGGGTATGGGGTCAACTACAACACATGGGTTGTGGTATGGGGTTAACTACATCTCACCGGTTGGGGTATTGGGTCAGCTTCAACTCATAGGCTGGGGTATGGGGTCAACTACAGGTCATTGATTGGGGGTACGGGGTCAACTATAGCTCACGGATTGGGGTTTGGGTCAAATACAGCTCAGGAGTTGGTGTATAGGGTCAATTACAGCTAACGGGTTGGGGTATGGGGTCAACTACAGTCACAGGTTGGGGTGTGGGGTCCACTACAGCTCACATGTTGGGGTATGGGGTCAAGTACAGCTCACGAGTTGGGGTATGGGGTCATCTACAGCTAAGAGATTTGTGTATAGGGTCAACGTTAGCTCACGGGATGGGGTATGGGGTCAACTACAGCTCACGGGTTTGGGTATGGGGTCAACTACAGCTTAGAAGACTTTGATAAAGCCGCCTTCAAACGCCATAGCAACTTCAATTCATTTGACGTTTTGGAGGATGAGTGCTGTGGAGAGACTGTGGATCGCGCAAAAGGGAAAGCAACGAAGAGAAAGGAAGCGCAGGCCCCTCAGAAAGTAAAGGAAGTACCTAAGCAAACATTAGTTGTGGGAGATTCCCAGATAAGGTATTTGGATAGAACGTTTTGTGCTAGAGATAGGGGGAACAGGTTAAGGGTTTGCTATCCCGGAGCTGGCATTGGTGATATTATAAACAACATGAATGATATTATGGCTGGTAATGGGAACAATCCCATTATTTGCATTAGCGTGGGAGGAAATGATGTTGGTCGAGTCAGGAGTGAGGAACTGATTCAGAGGTATAAAGCAGCCATAGAGTTAGTTAGGAGCAAGGGAGGAATCCCGATCATATGTGGCATTCTTCCAAGAAAGGGAGTGGGAAATGAATGGATATCGAGGGCACTTGGTGTCAATTGCCGCTGGAAAGATATTGCAAATCAAATGCAATATCTTCATAGACAACTGGGAACACTTCTATGGAAGAAATGAAATGTATGCTCGTGATGGGGTGCATCTATCGAGAGCTGGGGTTGTTGCTGTTGCGAACTCGCTAGAAGAAGTGGTTAGAGGTGTTTGTTTGGGTTTAAACTGTTAGTAGATAGAGGTATGGGAATTGATTTGGAGGAAGGAGGTAATAAAAGTATGTGTTTGTGGGAGAAAGGAATTGGCAAAACGATCAGGGAAAGAGAAGGTCCGCAAAATAACAATTCACTTAGGGTATATTACACTAACAGTAGAAGTCTAAGAAATAAAATTAACGAATTAAATGCTCTTGTCTGCACAGAAAAAATAGATATTATTGCACTTACCGAAACGTGGATGAATGTAGAAATAGAGAACTATTAGCTGAATATCAAATATATAGATTTAAACTAATTTCACACAGATAGATATATTAGACGAGGAGGTGGAGTAGCCATATATGTTAGGGACAATTTGAAATGTAGTCTCAAAGAGGGAATCAAAACAGAGCCACACACAGAAACTATTTGGATTGAATTAAACGAAAAGCTAATAATATTATAATAGGAGTAATATATAGGCCACCAAATTTAGACAGAATGGAAGCAAAGCATCTATGGGATGAAATATCTAGAGCATCTAGAATCTAACAGTATTTATGTCATGGGTGACCTTTAATTTTAGCGGAATAAACTGGTTGAACAAAACAGGGAATAGTGAAGCAGAAGATTTTCTAGAATTAATTGACGATTGCTTTCTTACGCAACACATTAAGGAACCAACACGGGCAAAATAATATTTTAGATTTAGTGTTAACTAACAGGGAAAACGCAAATTAATGACAATCGAAATAGGGAGTGAGCTAGGGAGCAGTGATCACAAAGAAATCAGATTTAGCATAGAATGGAATAGACCAGTAGGAGAAAATTCTGTTAAAGTGCCAGATTTTCGAAAAGCTGATTTTAATAGCCTAAGAAATTTTTTGGGGTCAAATTGATTGGAAAGGCTTGGGCTATGGGTGTGGGCCGGTCTTGGAGCGAGACATGAACCCAGCGATAGGTGACTTAAATGGGGATTTCGATGTGGATTCAATATATAACTTATTTAAGAATATTCTAAACAAAGCACAGGAACGTAGTATACCATACAAATTGAATCGATCGAAGTATACTAATGACCCAAAGTGGATAACAAAGAATTTGAAGAACCTTATAGGTAAAAAGAGAGCTTGGTACAAAAGGATTAAAAATGGGGAGGTCACTTTAGAACAGGAATTCGTACAACTGGTTAGAAATGTTAAAAAAGAGATAAGGAAAGCAAAAAGAAAACTATGAAGTTCGCATAGCAGGGCAAGCAAAGACAAATCCTAAAGGGTTTTTCAGTTATATCGTACTAAGACTAGGGAAAGGATAGGTCCATTAAAAACTGAAACAGGTCAAATAACAGATAGTGATGAAGAGATGAGTAGTATTTTTAATAAATATTTTGTATCTGTATTTACTAAAGAGGAACTTAACAATATGCCTTCAGCCGAACAAGTCTATGTGGGTGGGGACGAGGACAGGTTGACGAGTTTAGCAGTTACCAGGGAGGATGTTCTTAAACAAATAGTAAAACTCAAACCAAACAAATCCCCAGGGCCGGATGAAGTGTTTGCTAGGGTGCTTAAAGAATGCAAAGAGGAGCTTTGTGACCCACTGTCAACCATATTTAATAAATCAATAGAGTCAGGCAGAGTGCCAGAGTTTTGGAAAGTTGCTAATGTGATACCAGTTTTTAAGAAAGGAGATAGATCACTTGCGTCTAACTATCGACCAATTAGCCTAACGTCTATTGTGGGAAAGTTACTCGAATCTATAATAGCAAATAAAATTCGTCTTCATCTTGAAAAACATAAATTAATAATTGAGTCGCAACATGGTTTTATAAATGGCCGTTCATGTTTAACAAATTTGTTATCTTTTTATTCTAGCATTGTTGAGGCAGTTGATAGTGGTAAGGATTGCGATGTTGTATACCTTGACTTTAGCAAAGCTTTTGATACAGTGCCACATTGAAAGACTGATTAAAAAGATAGAGTCTCATGGTATTGGGGGTGCTATATTAAGCTGGATTAGGGCATGGCTATACCAAAGGAAACAGAGAGTTAGTATAAATGGAATCAAGTCAGAGTGGGAAAATGTTGTAAGTGGAGTGCCTCAAGGCTCTGTCCTGGGACCTCTGTTGTTTATAATATATATAAATGATTTAGATTCAGGTTTGAGTAGCAACATTTGCAAATTGCCGATGATACGAAAATCGGTAGGAAATTAATTCGGAGGAGGACTCACTATCACTTCAAGTTGATCTAGATAGGGTTTTGAAATGGTCAAAGGATTGGCAGATGCAGTTTAATGCTGATAAATGTAAAGTTCTGAGGTTAGGTAATGATGATAGAGTTACAAGATACGAGCTAGATGGTGTTGTGATTGCGAAGTCGGATTGCGAAAGGGATCTGGGAGTTATGATTAGTAAGAATTTAAAACAAAAGGATCAATGCATAAATGTTCGTAATAAGGCAAATCGGACACTTGGATTTATTAATCGCAGCGTTAGTAACAAGACACCTGGTGTGGTTCTCAAGCTATATCTTGCTCTAGTTAGGCCCCATTTTAGATTATGCAGTTCAGTTTTGGTCGCCATATTATAGAATGGATATAAATTCACTTGAACGTGTCCAGCGTAGGATGACTAAGTTAATTCCCCAAATTAGAAATCTTTCATATGAAGAAAGATTAACAAAGCTTAAGTTGCATTCACTGGAAAGGCGAAGAGTTAGGGGTGACATGATAGAGGGTTTACAAGTGGATGAATGGACATAACCGGGGGGATATTAATAGGGTATTAAAAGTATCAACACAGGACAGAACACGAAACAATGGATATAAATTGGATAAGTTTAGATTTAGGAAAGACTTGGGTAAATACTGGTTCAGTAACAGGGTTGTTGATTTGTGGAACCAATTGCCGCGTAACATTGTGGAGGTGGGGTCCCTCGATTGTTTCAAGCACGGGTTGGACAAGTATATGAGTGGGATTGGGTGGTTATAAATAGGAGCTGCCTCGTATGGGCCAATAGGCCTTCTGCAGTTACCTTTGTTCTTATGTTCTTATGTTCTTATGTTCACGGGTTGGGTATAGGGTCAGCTACAGCTCATAGGCTGGGGTATGGGGTCAACTGCAGCTCATGGATTGGGGAATGGGGTCAACTTTAGCTCACGGGTTGGGGGTATGGGGTCAAGTACAGCTCACGGGTTTGGGTATGGGGTCAACTACAGCTCACGGGTTGGGGTATGGGGTCAGCTAGCTAAAGCTCATAGGCTGGGGTAAGGGTCAACTACAGCTCGTGGATTGGGGTATGGGGTCAGCTACAGCTCACAGGTTGGGGTATAGGGTCAACTACAGCTCACGGGTTGGGGTGTGGGATCAAATACAGCTCATGGGATGGGGTATGGAGTCAGCTACAGCTCATGTGTTTGGGTTTGGGGTCAACTACAGCTCATGGGTTGGGGTATGGAGTCAATTACAGCTCATAGGTTGGGTGATGGCGTCAACTGCAGTTCATGGATTGGGGATTGGGGTCCACTACAGCTTACGGGTTTGAACATAACATAAGAACAAAGGAAACTGCAGAAGGCCTATTGGCCCATACGAGGCAGCTTCTATTTATAACCACGCAATCCCACTTATATATTTGGGTATTGGGTCCACTACAGCTCATGGCTTGGGGTATTGGGTCAGCTTTAGCTAACGGATTTGGTGTATGGGGTCAACTACAGCTCACTGGTTAGGGTATGAAGTCAACTACAGCTCACGAGTTGGGTTATAGGGTCAACTAAAGCTCACAGGTTGGGGTATTGGGTCAACTACAGCTCACGGGTTGGGGTATGGGGTCAAATCAAGCTCATGGGTTGGGGTATGGGGACAACTACAGCTCATGGGCTGGGGTAAGGGGTCACCTACAGCTCACGGGTTGGAATATGTGGTCAAATCAAGCTCATGGGTTCGGGTATGGGGTTAACTACAGCTCATGGGTTTGGGTATGGGGTCAACTACAGCTCAAGGTTTGGGGTATGGGGTCACCAACAGTCACAGATTGGGGTATGGGGTCAAATGTAGCTCACGGGTTGGGGTATGGGGTCAACTACAGCTAATGGGTTGAGGAATGGGGTCAACTACAGCTCATGGGTTGAGGCATGGGTCAAATATAGCTCACGGTTGGGGTATGGGGTCAGCTACAGCTCATGTGTTGGGGTATAGGGGTTAACTATAGCTCACGGGTTGGGGTACGGGGGCAGTTACAGCTCATGGGTTGGGGTATAGGGTCTGGTAAAAACTCATGGATTGGGGTATGGGGTCAAGTACAGTTCATAGGTTGGGGTATGGGGTCAACTACAGCTCATAGGTTGGGGTATGGGGTCAACTACAGCTCATAGGTTGGGTTATGGGGTCAACTGCAGCTCATTGATTGGGTAAGGGGGTCAACTACAGCCACGGGTTGATGTATGGGGTCAACTACAGCTCACGGGTAGGGGTATGGGGTCCACTACAGTTCACGGGTTTGGGGTATAAGGTCAACCACAGCACATAGTTCATGGGTTGATGTGGGGTCAAATACAGCTCATGGGATGGGGAATGGGGTCAACTATAGCTCAAGGTTTGGGGGTTTGGGGTCAACTACATCTCACGGGTTGGAGTATGGGGTCACCAAAAGTCACAGGTAGGGGTATGGGGTCATATATAGCTCACGGGTGGTTGGGGTATGGGGTCAACTACAGCTCATGGGTTTGGGTATGGGTTGAACTACAGCTCATGGGTTGGGGTATGGGGACACCTACAGCTGACGGGTTGGGGTATGGGGTCAACTACAGCTAATGGGTTGGGGTATTGGGGGTCAACTACAGCTCATGGGTTGGGGTATGGGGACACCTACAGCTCACGAGTTGGGGTATGGGGTCAACTACAGCTAATGGGTTGGGGTATGGGGTCAACTACAGCTCATGGGTTGGGATATGGGGTCAACTACAGCTCATGGGTTGGGGTATGGGGTCAACTACAGCTCATAGGTTGGGGTATGGGGTCAACTACTGTTCATGGGTTGGGGTATTGGGTCAACTACAGCTCATAGGTTGGGATATGGGATCAACTACAGCTCATGGGTTGGGGTATAGGGTCAGGTAAAACTCATGGGTTGGGGTATGGGGTCAAATACAGCTCATGGGTTGGAGTATGGGGTCCACTACAGCTCACGGGTAGGGGTATGGGGTCAACTACAGCTCACGGGTTGGGGTATGGGGTCAACTACACCTCATGGGTTGGGATATGGGGTCAACTACAGCTCATGGGGTTAACTACAACTCATGAGTTGGGGTATGGGGTCAACTACAGCTCAAGGTTTGGGGTATGATGTCAAATATAGCTCACGGGTTGGGGTATGGGGTCAATTATAGCTCACGGGTTGGGGTATGGGGTCAACTACAGCTAATGAGTTGAGGAATGGGGTCAACTACAGCTCATGGGTTGGGGCAAGGGGTCAAATATAGCTCACGGGTTGGGGTATGGGGTCAGCTACAGTTCATGTGTTGGGGTATGGGGGTCAACTACAACTCACGGGTTGGGGTATGGGGGCAGTTACATCTCATGGGTTGGGGTATAGGGTCAGGTAAAACTCATGGGTTGGTGTATGGGGTCAAGTACAGTTCATAGGTTGGGGTATGGGGTCAACTACAGCTCATTAGTTGGCGTATCGGATCAACTACAGCTCATAGATTGGGTTATGGGGTTACTGCAGCTCATAGATTGGGGTATTGGGTCAACTACAGCTCACGGGTTGGGGTATTGGGTCTACTACAGCTCATAGCTTGGGGTATAGGGTCAGTTTTAGATCACGGGTTGGGGTATGCGGTCACCTACAGCTCATGGGTGTGGGTATGGGGTCAACTACAGCTCACGGGTAGGGGTATGGGGTCAACTACAGCTCACGGGTTGGGGTAAGGGGTTAACTACAGCCACAGGTTGATGTATGGTTTCAACTACAGCTCACGGGTTAGGGTATAAGGTCAACCACAGCACATAGTTCATGGGTTGATGTATGGGGTCAAATACAGCTCATGGGATAGGGTATGGGGTCAACTACAGCTTATGAGTAAGGGTATGGGGTCAGCTACAGCTCAGGGGTTGGGGTATGGAGTCAGCTACAGCTTATGGGATAAGTTATGGGGCCAACTACAGCTCACGGGTTGGGGAATTGGGGACAACTACAGCTCACAGGTTTGGGTATGGGGTCAATTGCAGCTCATGGGATGGGGTATGGGGTCAACTACAGCTCATGCGTTGGAGAATGGGGTCAACTACAGCTCAAGGTTTGGGGTTTGGGGTCAACTACAGCTCACGGGTTGGGGTATGGGGTCACCAATAGTCACAGGTTGGGGTAAGGGTCAAATATAGCTCACGGGATGGGGTATGGGGTCAACTACAGCTCATGGGTTGGGGTATGGGGTGAACTACAGCTCATAGGTTGGGGTATGGGGTCAACAACAGCTCATGGGTTGGGGTATGGGGTCAACTACAGCTCGTGGTTTGGGGTATGGGGTCAACTACAGCTCACGGGATGGGGTATGGGGTCAACTACAGCTCATGGGATGAGGTATGGGGTCAACTACAGCTCACGGGTTGGGGTATGGGGTCAACTACAGCTGATGGGTTGGGAAATGGGGTCAACTGCAGCTCATGGGTTGGGGTATGGGGTCAACTACAGCTCGTGGGTTGGGGTTTGGGGTCAACTACAGTTCATGGGTTGGGGTATGGGGTCAACTACAGCTCATAGGTTTGGTTATGGGATCAACTGCAGCTCATGGATTGGGGTATGGGGTCAACTACAGCTCATGGGTTGGGATATGGGGTCAACTACAGTGCATGGGTTGGGGTATGGGGTCAACTACAGCTCATAGGTTGGGTTATGGGGGCCACTGCAGCTCATGGATTGGGGTATGTGGTCAACTACAGTTCACGGGTTAGGGTATGGGGTCACCTACAGTCACAGGTTGTAGTATGGGGTCTTCTACAGCTCATGGGTTGGGGAATGGGGTCAACTACAGCTCACGGGTTAGGGTATGGGGTCAACTATAGTCACAGGTTTAGGTATGGGTGTCCACTACAGCTCATGGGTTGGTGTATGGGGTCACCTACAGCTCACGGTCTGGGGTATGGGGTTCACTACTGCACATGAGTTGGGGTATGGTGTCAACTATAGCTCCCAGATTGGGGTATGGGGTAAACCTTAGCTCACGAGTTTGGGTATGGGGTCAACTACAGCTTTTGGAATGGGGGTATGGTGTCAACTACAGCTCATGGGTTGGTGTATGGGGTCAACTACAGCTCAAGTTTTGGGGTATGGGATGAACTATAGCTCACGGGTTGGGGTATGGGGTCAACTACAGCTCATGGGTTGGGGTATGGGGTCAACTACAACACATGGGTTGTGGTATGGAGTTAACTACAGCTCACGGGTTGGGGTATTGGGGTAGCTCCAACTCATAGGCTGGGGTATGGGGTCAACTACAGGTCATTGATTGGGGTACGGGGTCAACTATAGCTCACGGATTGGGGTTTGGGTCAAATACAGCTCAAGAGTTGGTGTATGGGGTCAATTACAGCTAACGGGTTGGGGTATGAGGTCAACTACAGCTCATGGGTTGGGGTATGGGGTCAACTACAGCTCACGGGTTGGTGTATGGGGTCAATTACAGCTAACGAGTTGGGGTATGGGGTCAACTACAGTCACAGGTTGGGGTATGGGGTCCACTACATCTCACGGGTTGGGGTATGGGGTCCACTACAGCTCATGGGTTGGGGTATGGGGTCAAGTACAGCTCACGGGATGGGGTATGGGGTCAACTACAGCTCACGGGTTTGGGTATGGGGTCAACTACAGCTCACGGGTTGGGGTATGGGGTCAGTTACAGCTCATAGGCTGGGGTATGGGGTCAACAACAACTCATGGATTGGGGTATGGGGTCAACTTTAGCTCACGGGTTGGGGTATGGGGTCAAGTACATCTCACGGGTTTGGGTATGGGGTCAACTACAACTCACGGGTTGGGGTATGGGGTCAGCTAAAGCTCATAGGCTAGGGTAAGGGGTCAACTACAGCTCGTGGATTGGGGTATGGGGTCAGCTACAGCTCACAGGTTGGGGAATGGGGTCAACTACAGCTCACGGGTTGGGGTGTGGGGTCAAATACAGCTCATGGGTTGGGGTATGGAGTCAGCTACAGCTCACGTGTTGGGGTGTGGGGTCAAATACAGCTCATGGGTTGGGGTATGGGGTCAATTACAGCTCATAGGTTGGGTGATGGCGTCAACTGCAGTTCATGGATTGGGGTATGGGGTCCACTACAGCTTACGGGTTTGAACATAACATAAGAACAAAGGCAACTGCAGAAGGCCTATTGGCCCATACGAAGCAGCTCCTATTTATAACCACCCAATCCCACTCATATATTTGGGTATTTGGTCCACTACAGCTCATGGCTTGGGGTATTGGGTCAGATTTAGCTAACAGATTTGGTGTATGGGGTCAACTACAGCTCACTGGTTGGGGTATGGGGTCAACTACAGCTCACTGGTTGGGGTATGGGGTCAACTACAGCTCACGAGTTGGGTTATAAAGTCAACTAAAGCTCACGGGTTTGGGTATTGGGTCAACTACAGTAACAGGTTGGGGTATGGGGTCCACTACAGCTCACGGGTTGGGGTATGGGGTCCACTACAGCTCATGGCTTGGGGTATGGGGTCAAGTACAGCTCACGAGTTGGGGTATTGGGTCAACTACAGCTAACAGATTTGTGTATAGGGTCAACTTTAGCTCATGGGATGGGGTATGGGGTCAACTACAGCTCACGGGTTTGTGTATGGGGTCAACTACAGCTCACCGGTTGGGGTATGGGGTCAGCTACAGCTCATAGGCTGGGGTATGGGGTCAACTACAGCTCATGGATTGGGGTATGGGGTCAACTTTAGCTCAAGGGTTGGGGTATGGGGTCAAGTACAGATCACGGGTTTGGGTATGGGGTCAACTACAGCTCACGGGTTGGGGTATGGGGTCAGCTAAAGCTCATAGGCTGGGGTAAGGGGTCAACTACAGCTCGTGGATTGGGGTATGGGGTGAGCTACAGCTCACAGGTTGGGGTATGGGGTCAACTACAGCTCACGGGATGGGGTGTGGGGGTCAAATACAGCTCATGGGTTGGGGTATGGAGCCAGCTACAGTTCATGTGTTTGGGTTTGGGGTCAACTACAGCTCATGGGTTGGGGTATGGGGTCAATTACAGCTCATAGGTTGGGTGATGGTGTCAACTGCAGTTCATGGATTGGGGTATGGGGTCCACTACAGCTTACGGGTTTGAACATAATATAAGAACATAAGAACAAAGGCAACTGCAGAAGGCCTATTGGCCCATACGAGGCAGCTTCTATTTATAACAACCCAATCCCACTCATATATTTGGGTATTGGGTCCAGTACAGCTCAGGCTTGGGGTATTGGGTCAGCTTTAGGTAACGGATTTGGTGTATGGGGTCAACTACAGCTCACTGGATGGGGTATGGGGTCAACTACAGCTCACGAGTTGGGTTATAGGGTCTACTAAAGCTCACGGGTTGGGGTATTGGGTCAACTACAGCTCATGGGTTGGGGTATGGGGTCAAATCAAGCTCATGGGTTGGGGTATGGGGTCAACTACAGCTCATGGGCTGGGGTAAGGGGTCACCTGCAGCTCACGGGTTGGGGTATGGGGTCAAATCAAGCTCATGGGTTCGGGTATGGGGTTAACTACAGCTCATGGGTTTGGGTATGGGGTCATCTACAGCTCAAGGTTTGGGGTATGGGGTCACCAACAGTCACAGATTGGGGTATGGGGACAAATGTAGCTCACGGGTTGGGGTATGGGGTCAACTACAGCTAATGGGATGAGGAAATGGGGTCAACTACAGCTCATGGGTTAGGGCATGGGGTCAAATATAGCTCACGATTGGGGTATGGCGTCAGGTAGAGCTCATGTGTTGGGGTATAGGGGTCAACTACAGCTCACGGGTTGGGGTACAGGGGCAGTTACAGCTCATGGGTTGGGGTATAGGGTCAAGTAAAACTCATTGATTGGGTTATGGGGTCAAGTACAGTTCATAGGTTGGGGTATGGGGTCAACTACAGCTCATTGGTTGGGGAATCTGGTCAACTACAGCTCATAGGTTGGGTTATGGGGTCAACTGCAGGTCATTGATTCGGGTATTTGGTCAACTACAGCTCACGAGTTGGGGTATTAGGTCTACTACAGCTCATGGCTTGGGGTATAGGGTCAGTTTTAGCTCACGTGTTGGGGAATGGGGTCAAATACAGTTCATAGGTTGGGGTATGCGGTCCACTACTGCTCATGGGTTGGGGTATGGGGTCAACTACAGCTCACGGGTAAGGGTATGGGGTCAACTACAGCTCACGGGTTGGGGTAAGGGGGTCAAATTCAGCCACGGGTTGATGTATGGGGTCAACTACAGCTCAAGGGTTGGGGTATGGGTTCATCTATAGCTCACGGTTTGGGATATAGGGTCCACTACAGTTCACGGGTTGGGGTGTAAGGTCAACCACAGCACATAGTTCATGGGTTGATGTATGGGGTCAAATACAGCTCATGGGATGGGGTATGGGGTCAACTACAGCTTATGAGTTAGGGTATGGGGTCAGCTACAGTTCACGAGTTGGGGTATGGGGTCAGCTACAGCTTAAGGGATGGGTTATGGGGCCAACTACAGCTCACGGGTTGGGGTATGGGGGTCAACTACAGCTCACAGGTTGGGGTATGGGGTCAATTGCAGCTCATGGGATGGGGTATGGGGTCAACTAAAGCTCGGGGGTTGGGTATGGGGTTAACTAGAGCTCATGGGATGGGGAATGGGGTCAACTACAGCTCAAGGTTTGGGGTTTGGGGTCACCAACAGTCACAGGTAGGGGTATGAGGTCATATGTAGCTCACGGGTGGTTGGGGTATGGGGTCAACTACAGCTCATGGGTTTGGGTATGGATTGAACTACAGCTCATGGGTTGGGGTATGGGGTCAACTACAGCTCATGGGTTTGGGTATGGGTTGAACTACAGCTCATGGGTTGGGGTATGGGGTCAACTACAGCTCATGGGTTGGGGAATGGGGTCAACTACAGCTCACGGGTTGGGGTATGGGGTCAACTACAGCTCATGGGTTGGGGTATGGGGTCAACTACAGCTCATGAGTTGGGATATGGGGTCAACGACAGCTCATGGGTTGGGGTATGGGGTCAACTACAGCTCTTGGGTTGGGGTATGGGGTCAACTACTGTTCATGGGTTGGGGTATTGGGTCAACTACAGCTCATAGGTTGGGATATGGGATCAACTACAGCTCATGGGTTGGGGTATAGGGTCAGGTAAAACTCATGGGTTGGGGTATGGGGTCAAATACAGCTCATGGGTTGGGGTTTGTGGGTCCACTACAGCTCACGGATTGGGGTATGGGGTCAACTACATCTCACGGGTTGGGGTATGGGGTCAACTACAGCTCATGGGTTGGGATATGGGGTCAACTACAGCTCATGGGGTTAACTACAGCTCATGAGTTGGGGTATGGGGTCAACTACAGCTCAAGGTTTGGGGTATGGGATCATCAACAGCTCACGGGTTGGGGTATGGGGTCAAATATAGCTCACGGGTTGGGGTATGGGGTCAAATATAGCTCACGGGTTGGGGTATGGGGTCAAATATAGCTCACGGGTTGGCGTATGGGGTCAACTACAGCTAATGAGTTTGAGAATGGCGTCAACTACAGCTTATGGGTTGGGGCATGGGGTCAAACATAACTCACGGGTTGGGGTATGGGGTCAGCTACAGTTCATGTGTTGGGGTATGGGGGTCAACTACAACTCACGGGTTGGGGTACGGGGGCAGTTACAGCTCATGGGTTGGGGAATAGGGTCAGGTAAAACTCATGGGTTGGGGTATGGGGTCAAGTACAGTTCATAGGTTAGGGTATGGGGTCAACTACAACTCATGGGTTGGGGTATCGGATCAACTACAGCTCATAGATTGGGTTATGGGGTCAACTGCATCTCATAGATTGGGGTATTGGGTCAACTACAGCTCACGAGTTGGGGTATTGGGTCAGTTTTAGATCACGGGTTGGGGTATGCGGTCACCTACTGCTCATGGGTTGGGGTATGGGGTCAACTACAACTCACGGGTAGGGGTATGGGGTCAACTACAGCTCACGGGTTTGGGTAAGGGGTAAACTACAGCCACAGGTTGATGTATGGGGTCAACTACAGCTCACGGGTTGGGGTATGGGGTCAACTATAGCTCACGGTTTGGGATATGGGGTCCACTACAGTTCACGGGTTGAGGTATAAGGTCAACCACAGCACATAGTTCATGGGTTGATGTATGGGGTCAAATACAACTCATGGGATGGGGTATGGGGTCAACTACAGCTTATGAGTTAGGGTATGGGGTCAGCTACAGCTCACGAGCTGGGGTATGAGGTCAGCTACAGCTTATGGGATAGGTTATGGGGCCAACTACAGCTCACGGGTTGGGGTATTGGGGTCAACTACAGCTCACAGGTTGGGGTATGGGGTCATTTTCAGCTCATTGGATGGGGTATGGGGTCAACTACAGCTCGTGGGTTAGGGTATGTGGTTAACAACAGCTCATGGGTTGGGGAATGGGGTCAACTACAGCTCATGGGTTGGGGTATGGGGTCACCAATAGTCACAGGTTGGGGTATGGGGTCAAATATAGCTCACGGGATGGGGTCAATTACAGCTCATGGGTTGGGGTATGGGGTTAACTACAGCTCATGGGTTGGGGTATGGGGTCAACTACAGCTCATGGGTTGGGGTATGGGGTCAACTACAGCTCACGGGTTGGGGTAAAGGGTCAACTACAGCTCACGGGTTGGGGTATGGGGTCAACTACAGCTCATGGGTTGGGATATGGGGTCAACTACAGCTCATGGGTAGGGGTATGGGGTCAACTACAGCTCATGGGTTGTGGTTTGGGGTCAACTACAGTTCATAGGTTGGGGTATGGGGTCAACTACAGCTCATAGATTAGATTATGGGGTCAACTACATCTCATGGGTTGGGATATGGGGTCAACTACAGCTCATGGGTTGGGGTATGGGGTCAACTACAGCTCACGGGTTAGGATATGGTGTCAACTACAGCTCATGGGATGGGGTTTTTGCTCAACTACAGTTCACGGGTTAGGGGTATGGGGTCACCTACAGTCACAGGTTGTAGTATGGGGTCTTCTACAGCTCATGGGTTGGGGTTTGGGGTCAACTACAGCTCACGGGTTGGGGGTATGGGGTGAATTACAGCTCACAGGTTGGGGTATGGGGTCAACTACAGCTAATGGGATGAGGAAATGGGGTCAACTACAGCTCATGGGTTGGGGCATGGGGTCAAATATAGCTCACGATTGGGGTATGGCGTCAGGTAGAGCTCATGTGTTGGGGTATAGGGGTCAACTACAGCTCACGGGTTGGGGTACTGGGGCAGTTACAGCTCATGGGTTGGGGTATAGGGTCAAGTAAAACTCATTGATTGGGTTATGGGGTCAAGTACAGTTCATAGGTTGGGGTATGGGGTCAACTACAGCTCATAGGTTGGGGAATCTGGTCAACTACAGCTCATAGGTTGGGTTATGGGGTCAACTGCAGGTCATTGATTCGGGTATTTGGTCAACTACAGCTCACGAGTTGGGGTATTAGGTCTACTACAGCTCATGGCTTGGGGTATAGGGTCAGTTTTAGCTCACGTGTTGGGGAATGGGGTCAAATACAGTTCATAGGTTGGGGTATGCGGTCCACTACTGCTCATGGGTTGGGGTATGGGGTCAACTACAGCTCACGGGTAGGGGTATGGGGTCAACTACAGCTCACGGGTTGGGGTAAGGGGGTCAAATTCAGCCACGGGTTGATGTATGGGGTCAACTACAGCTCAAGGGTTGGGTTATGGGTTCATCTATAGCTCACGGTTTGGGATATAGGGTCTACTACAGTTCACGGGTTGGGGTGTAAGGTCAACCACAGCACATAGTTCATGGGTTGATGTATGGCGTCAAATACAGCTCATGGGATGGGGTATGGGGTCAACTACAGCTTATGAGTTAGGGTATGGGGTCAGCTACAGCTCACGAGTTGGGGTATGGGGTCAGCTACAGCTTAAGGGATGGGTTATGGGGCCAACTACAGCTCACGGGTTGGGGTATGGGGGTCAACTACAGCTCACAGGTTGGGGTATGGGGTCAATTGCAGCTCATGGGATGGGGTATGGGGTCAACTAAAGCTCGGGGGTTGGGTATGGGGTTAACTAGAGCTCATGGGATGGGGAATGGGGTCAACTACAGCTCAAGGTTTGGGGTTTGGGGTCAACTGCAGCTCACGGGTTGGAGTATGGGGTCACCAACAGTCACAGGTAGGGGTATGAGGTCATATGTAGCTCACGGGTGGTTGGGGTATGGGGTCAACTACAGCTCATGGGTTTGGGTATGGATTGAACTACAGCTCATGGGTTGGGGTATGGGGTCAACTACAGCTCATGGGTTTGGGTATGGGTTGAACTACAGCTCACGGGTTGGGGTATGGGGTCAACTACAGCTCATGGGTTGGGGTATGGGGTCAACTACAGCTCATGAGTTGGGATATGGGGTCAACGACAGCTCATGGGTTGGGGTATGGGGTCAACTACAGCTCTTGGGTTGGGGTATGGGGTCAACTACTGTTCATGGGTTGGGGTATTGGGTCAACTACAGCTCATAGGTTGGGATATGGGATCAACTACAGCTCATGGGTTGGGGTATAGGGTCAGGTAAAACTCATGGGTTGGGGTATGGGGTCAAATACAGCTCATGGGTTGGGGTTTGGGGTCCACTACAGCTCACGGATTGGGGTATGGGGTCAACTGCATCTCACGGGTTGGGGTATGGGGTCAACTACAGCTCATGGGTTGGGATATGGGGTCAACTACAGCTCATGGGGTTAACTACAGCTCATGAGATGGGGTATGGGGTCAACTACAGCTCAAGGTTTGGGGTATGGGATCATCAACAGCTCACGGGTTGGGGTATGGGGTCAAATATAGCTCACGGGTTGGGGTATGGGGTCAAATATAGCTCACGGGTTGGGGTATGGGGTCAAATATAGCTCACGGGTTGGCGTATGGGGTCAACTACAGCTAATGAGTTTGAGAATGGCGTCAACTACAGCTTATGGGTTGGGGCATGGGGTCAAACATAACTCACGGGTTGGGGTATGGGGTCAGCTACAGTTCATGTGTTGGGGTATGGGGGTCAACTACAACTCACGGGTTGGGGTACGGGGGCAGTTACAGCTCATGGGTTGGGGTATAGGGTCAGGTAAAACTCATGGGTTGGGGTATGGGGTCAAGTACAGTTCATAGATTAGGGTATGGGGTCAACTACAACTCATGGGTTGGGGTATCGGATCAACTACAGCTCATAGATTGGGTTATGGGGTCAACTGCATCTCATAGATTGGGGTATTGGGTCAACTACAGCTCACGAGTTGGGGTATTGGGTCTACTACAGCTCATGGCTTGGGGCATAGGGTCAGTTTTAGATCACGGGTTGGGGTATGCGGTCACCTACTGCTCATGGGTTGGGGTATGGGGTCAACTACAACTCACGGGTAGGGGTATGGGGTCAACTACAGCTCACGGGTTTGGGTAAGGGGTAAACTACAGCCACAGGTTGATGTATGGGGTCAACTACAGCTCACGGGTTGGGGTATGGGGTCAACTATAGCTCACGGTTTGGGATATGGGGTCCACTACAGTTCACGGGTTGAGGTATAAGGTCAACCACAGCACATAGTTCATGGGTTGATGTATGGGGTCAAATACAACTCATGGGATGGGGTATGGGGTCAACTACAGCTTATGAGTTAGGGTATGGGGTCAGCTACAGCTCACGAGCTGGGGTATGAGGTCAGCTACAGCTTATGGGATAGGTTATGGGGCCAACTACAGCTCACGGGTTGGGGTATTGGGGTCAACTACAGCTCACAGGTTGGGGTATGGGGTCATTTTCAGCTCATTGGATGGGGTATGGGGTCAACTACAGCTCGTGGGTTGGGGTATGTGGTTAACAACAGCTCATGGGTTGGGGAATGGGGTCAACTACAGCTCATGGGTTGGGGTATGGGGTCACCAATAGTCACAGGTTGGGGTATGGGGTCAAATATAGCTCACGGGATGGGGTCAATTACAGCTCATGGGTTGGGGTATGGGGTTAACTACAGCTCATGGGTTGGGGTATGGGGTCAACTACAGCTCATGGGTTGGGGTATGGGGTCAACTACAGCTCACGGGTTGGGGTAAAGGGTCAACTACAGCTCACGGGTTGGGGTATGGGGTCAACTACAGCTCATGGGTTGGGATATGGGGTCAACTACAGCTCATGGGTAGGGGTATGGGGTCAACTACAGCTCATGGGTTGTGGTTTGGGGTCAACTACAGTTCATAGGTTGGGGTATGGGGTCAACTACAGCTCATAGATTAGATTATGGGGTCAACTACATCTCATGGGTTGGGATATGGGGTCAACTACAGCTCATGGGTTGGGGTATGGGGTCAACTACAGCTCACGGGTTAGGATATGGTGTCAACTACAGCTCATGGGATGGGGTTTTTGCTCAACAACAGTTCACGGGTTAGGGGTATGGGGTCACCTACAGTCACAGGTTGTAGTATGGGGTCTTCTACAGCTCATGGGTTGGGGTTTGGGGTCAACTACAGCTCACGGGTTGGGGGTATGGGGTGAATTACAGCTCACAGGTTGGGGTATGGGGTCAACTACTGTCACGGGTTTGGGTATGGGGTCAACTACAGCTTTTGGAATGGGGGTATGGGGTCAACTACAGCTCATGGGTTGGTGTATGGGGTCAATTACAACACGTGGGTTGTGGTATGGGGTTAACTAAAGCTCACGGGTTGGGAATGGGGTCAGCTCCAGCTCATAGGCTGGGGTATGGGGTCAACTACAGCTCATTGATTGGGGTACGGGGTCAACTATAGCTCACGGATTGGGGTATGGGGTTAACTATTGCTCACGGGTTGGGGTATGGGGTCAATTACAGCTTACGGATTGGGGTATGGGGTCAATTACAGCTCATAGGCTGGGGTATCGGGTCAACTAAAGTCACAGGTTGGGGTATGGGGTCCACTACAGCTCACGGGTTTGGGTAAGGGGTACACTACAGCCACAGGTTGATGTATGGGGTCAACTACAGCTCACGGGTTGGGGTATGGGGTCAACTACAGCTGACGGGTTGGGATATGGGGTCATCTATAGCTCACGGGTTTGGGTATGGGGTCAACTACAGCTTTTGGAATTGGGTTATGGGGTCAACTACAGCTCATGGGTTGGTGTATGGGGTCAACTACACCTCAAGGTTTGGGGTATGGGGTGAACTATAGCTTACAGGTTGGGGTATGGGGTCAACTACAGCTCATGGGTTGGGGTATGGGGTCAATTACAACACATGGGTTGTGGTATGGGGTTAACTAAAGCTCACGGGTTGGGGTATGGGGTCAGCTCCAGCTCATAGGCTGGGGTATGGGGTCAACTACAGCTCATTGATTGGGGTACGGGGTCAACTATAGCTCACGGATTGGGGTTTGGGTCAAATACAGCTCAAGGGTTGGTGTATGGGGTCAATTACAGCTTACGGATTGGGGTATGGGGTCAATTACAGTTCATAGGCTGGGGTATCGGGTCAACTAAAGTCACAGGTTGGGTTATGGGGTCCACTACAGCTCACGGGTTGGGGTATGGGGTTAACTACTGCTCACGGGTTGGGGTATGGGGTCAATTACAGCTCATGGGTTGGGGTATGGGGTCAATTACAACACATGGGTTGTGGTATGGGGTTAACTACAGTTCATGGGTTGGGGTATTGGGTCAACTACAGCTCATAGGTTGGGTTATGGGGTCAACTGCAGCTCATGGATTGGGATATGGGGTCAACTACAACTCATGGGTTGGGGTATTGGGTCAGGTAAAACTCATGGGTTGGGGTATGGGGTCAAATACAGCTCATGGGTTGGGGTATGGGGTCCACTACAGCTCACGGGTTGGGGTATGGGGTCAACTACAGTTCACGGGTTGGGGTATGGGGTCAACTACAGCTTTTGGAATGGGGGTATGGGGTCAACTCCAGCTCATGTGTTGGTGTATGGGGTCAACTACAGCTCAAGGTTTGGGGTATGGGGTGAGCCATAGCTCACGGGTTGGGATATGGGGTCAATTACAGCTCATTGATTGGGGTACGGGGTCAACTATAGCTCACGGATTGGGGTTTGGGGTCAACTACAGGTCAAGGGTTGGTGTATGGGGTCAATTACAGCTCATGGGTTGGTGTATGGGGTCAACTACAGCTCAAGGTTTGGGGTATGGGGTGAACCATAGCTCACGGGTTGGGGTATGGGGTCAACTACAGCTCATGGGTTGGGGTATGGGGTCAAGTACAGCTCACGAGTTGGGGTATTGGGTCAACTACAGCTCACGGGTTTGGGTATGGGGTCAACTACAGCTCACGGGTTGGGGTATGGGGTCAACTACAGCTCATGGATTGGGGTATGGGGTCAGCTACTGCTCACGGGTTGAGGTATGGGGTCAACTACAGCTCACTGGTTGGGGTGTGGGGTCAGCTACAGCTCATGGGTTGGGGTATGGAGTCAGCTACAGCTGATGTGTTTGGGTTTGGGATCAACTACAGCTCATGGGTTGGGGTATGGAGTCAATTACAGCTCATGGGATGGGGAATGGGGTCCACTACAGCTCACGGGTTGGGGAATGGGGTCAACTACAGTCACAGGTTGCGGTATGGGGTCCATTACAGCTCACGGGTTGGGGTATGGGGAGTTCACTACAGCTCACAGATTGGGGTATTGGGTCAACTTTAGCTCACGGGTTGGGGTATGGGGTCCACTACAGCTGATGATTTGGAGTATGGCGTCAACTACAGCTCACAGGTTGGGGTATGGGGTCAACTACAGCACACAGGTTGAGGTATGGGGTAAATTTTACCTCACGGGTTGGAGTATGGGGTCAACTGTAGCTCACGGGTTGGGGTATTGGGGTCAACTTTAGCTCACGGGTTGGGGGTATTGGGGTCAACTTTAGCTCACGGGTTGGGGTATGGGGTCAACTTTTGCTCACAGGTTGGGGTATTGGGGTCCACTACTGCTCATTAGTTGGGGTATTGGGTCAATTACACCTTACGGGTTGGGGTATGGGGTCAACTACAGCTCACAGGTTGGGGGTATGGGGTCAACTACAGCTCACTGGTTGGGGTATGGGCTCAGCTTCAGCTCACGGGTTGGGGTATGGTATCAACTACAGCTCACTGGCTGGGGAATGGGGTCAGCTTCAGCTCACTGGTTGGGGTATGGAGTCAGCTTCAGCTCACGTGTTGGGGTCCTAAATGGTTTCCATCACCATGACATCCATTGATGTCATGGGTGATGGATAATGCCTCCATCACCCATATCAGGTACATGCATAAAATAGATATGAATAAATAAATAGTTTATGTAGATAAAAGTACATACAAACATTTTGTGTTACAATTAGCATGTGTTGGATATCTGGGCTTGACTCAATTTATTTAATTATTAAATTAATTGAAATCAATTACGAAGGACCACCCACTTTTAAGAAAAGAGGGAAACTAATAAAAAGTGATCATTAGAAACACAAAGAAGAACCAGTGTCTATGGATAAATATTAGAAAGCATAATCACTTAAATAATTAATGGGCTGGATAGTTAATTAACTAAAGTCAGAGCCTCAAACACCTACATTGGGGGGTATTGCTAGAACTTCATCTACGTCTAGGAACTAGTGTGGTTCGTGCACCAGTTCATTGTTTGATAAATAATATTGTGACCAAAATATTAAAGAATCAATAGGCGATTACCACCAGAAATTATAAAGATTATTAGCATTAGAAAGTAATCATCTAAATAAACACATACTATCTCCAGTGTACATGACGAGTAATCAATTAGATAGAATCATGAACAAATAGCAAAAATTGGAGTAATTAAATGTGTACAAAAAGTCTTAGCTTTAAGACGATTTCTATGACATCATTCACGCCTCGTCCTCGTGATTTCAGGAATTCCACGTAGAAGCCCTTAGAGGTGAATAACACGAATGTAGGTAACAGCTCGTTGACTCCTCACATACGAGCTGTAATTTAAGGGATATTACGTAGCATTGAACTAGGCTACTTAAATCTCAATATTCAGAAATATAAAATAAAAATTTGTGCGGTACTAACGTTGGATTTTTTGTAGTCGTTCGATATAACGACAGGCTACCCACGACATATACAATCTCAAATGATGCATCAAAAAAAGAACTATATACTTATCGAAAGGTGCAAATTATGCTGAAGCCTGCCAGTATCGCGTCTCAGGCTCAAACTTCCACAATGTCGTACACGTGGTTGATAGCTTGGCTTGAATATCGACGCGTTATTAGTAGACCGAGCACTGCAGATCACATAGAACAATAATAATTCATTCTGGGTTGAGTATCAGTGTAATTCTTGCTGATAATCTCAACGTCACGTGTCTCAGACTCTGATGCCACGACTTTTGTTGCTCAATTCCGCAACACGAGTACACCACACACACACACAATGGCGTCTCCCCTCCCTCTTCAACCCGCGTCCCCGCATTCACCACAGAAATTATTTATCACGAATAATATTATTTCGCGCAATTGTGGCTGAAAGACTTTAATAAAGACTGGGTTGTAATTCTAGGGATTTAAATATTATTACTTTCTCGTCTTATGGTGGTAAACAAGAAATGGAGAAGATTTTAGTTTTCTCCATGGCATTCACGCGTGACGATAAATTTCTTACTTGATAAGAATTGTAACTAAAACTCTCGATTTAGAATTATCTGGGAGTTATGTTATCCATAAATAATTATCACACGGAATACTGATGATTTTAGAGAATCACATTCAATTCTCTAACACACTGGCTATAAATGTGTTTAACTAGATATAATCTGACGCAATACTGGTGCTTGGTTCCGTAAGAATTCCAGTATCCATATGCAGATATAATGGTTAGTTTATGTGAACATTACTCTTAGTAAGTTTTAGTAACTACTGTAATTAGTATATTTTGATACTGATTTATTATAATACAATAGTATTGTATTAGTGTTGGAAATTTCCAACATAACTCCGGGGGGAGATTTCTCGGGTCGCAGTGCAATGTTGAGTACTGACATACCTATCCCGAAGTTAGTATTAATGTTAATATGTTAGTATGCTAGTATGTTAGTACACACATAACGAATGTCCTGTAATTGTCAAGGACATACAAGAAACTTAAGTCTTGCAAAGAAATTCATGTTGAATGGAACATGTTATTGGAAATCATCTAAAGTTAATGACTAATAAAGCCTACAATAAACTCTGGGACTGGTGTCGCTATGACATGTAATGTTTATGTTACTAAGCCTTAAAGTTTTGTAAACTCTCAGATACTCTAGACGAAATAATGTTATTATTAATAGCCTATACAACAAATTAAGATTTAAATCATACAATTTAAAGTAACTGAGAACCCACTGTGATGAGAATGTTCTGGGTCATTGTGACTTGTAACGATTTGTTACTTGACATCACAACACAGTATCATCATGATTACTTAAATTGGATGGGAAATTATTTGCTCTTGGTCGGAGCTATAATAGGCTTGTAGTTTCCGTTTGCATTGTTGAGCAGCAGCTCTAGTGGGGCGGTTGCTCGGTGGATCAGAATTGTTGTCCTCGGAAACTGTTGGTGAAGCTGGTTGTGGTAAACACTCGTTCTGCTAATTCGAGAGGTACCAACTACTCTAAGGTTTTAAGGGTAGTGTTGCCTCGGCATAAAACCTTGACTACTCTCAGGATGCCTTGGTGATCTGGGTGGATAGCAACAATTTTGCCTATTGGCCACTCGGACCTTGGTCCATCACTGTCAACCGATACTAGGTCTCCTGGTTTAAGTTGTACTTTATTATAGGGACTCGAAGCTCCGTAGTGGTACTCTCTTAGAGCTGTGAGGTACTCTCGAGTCCACACCTCATTCCACCTTTCAATTACTCTTGAAAGATGTTGGTAACTTTCTACTAAGTCACTCCTGGTTACATGTGAAGGGTCGACGGGGTCCTCTTCTGCCAAAGGTATTAGAGGGCTCAGCAGGCCTCCATGTATTAAGTGTGAGGGACTCAGAGGTTCTCTCTGTGAGAAATCATCTGATAGGTATGTTAATGGGCGATTGTTGACTCGCGCCTCGATTTCCACGACAAGTGTTTGGAGTTCGGAGTAACTAATTTTCTGTCGATGCAAGGTCTTCCTTAAACACTTCTTGACAGTTCCTATCATACGTTCGTAGAACTCACCTTACCAGGGGGCTCTGGGAGCAATAAATTTCCAGTGGCATTGTCGTCTCTGTAGGACTGACTGCACTTCTGGATGATTCCATACCTCTCGCAGACAGGCTTCTCCTGCTACAAAATTTGAACCATTGTCTGATATCATTAGTTTGGGACAGGATCTGCGAGCTGCAAATCTACGAAAAGCTTGGATGAAGGCTTCAGCACTCATGTCCGAAGTCACTTCCAGATGTACGCCTCGCGTGGTAGCACACGTGAAGAGGCAAATATAAGCTTTCACTGGTATCTTATCTGGATTGCCAGTGAGAAGTAAGGCTCCTGTGTAATCGACACCAGTGGTCTCAAAGGGACGAAGATGAACTACTCTTTCTTCAGGGAGTGGTGGAGGTCCTGGGTAAGGACACACTCGAGCATCGTATCTTTTGCAGATCACACAGAATTTAATAATTGATTTGACTGTTTGACGACCTTGAGGAAGCCAATATTTTTGTCTAAGGTCGGTGAGAGTGTCTAACACTCCACCATGCAAAGTACCATATTGATGGTGATGTAAAACTAGAAGTTTGGTGATAATGTGGTGACGTGGTAGAAGAATCGGATTCTTTGTATAAAAAATCAATTTTTGCATGAAGCACACGTCCTCCACACCTTAATATATTATGAGTGTTGGCATCATACCAGATACCTAGAGACTTGGTTAATTTATCTGGAAGATTTTCATATTCACTTCCATATGTCTCTTGCTGTGCACGTTTGATCCAGTAGAGGATAGGATTGGGAAACTTATGTCTGATTTCTATCTTAGCAAGAAAGTCAAACACATGTGCTGTCACTCTTAATAACTTACTCAAGTTAGAATAATTGTGAGGATTAATAACTAAGATTCGATGAGGTTCTGGTTCTCTCATGGGAGTAGTGATATTGGTCACTATGACTTGTGGCTTTTGTTTGGGCCACTGACCACTAACAAGCTATGAAGGTCCATTAAACCACATCGAAGACTTGATAAGTTGTTTTAGTGTCAATCCTCGAGATAAGTAATCTGCAGGATTGTCCTTAGTGGGAACATGTCTGAATTTATATCCAGCAGATAATTCATGAATTTCCCTAACACGATTACTAACGTAGAGAGTTTTATTGTTGTTGTTTCTTACCCATTGTAAGACTGCCTCATTGTCTGACCACACGACGATTTCACCAAAGTGGATATTATTGAGTGTCTTGGCAATGAGGCAATCTTACTCCCACCAGCAATGCAGTTAACTCCATTTGAGGTAAAGATCTCTTCTTAATGGGAGCAACTCTTGCTTTAGATGTGAGCAAAATTGATTCTGCACTATTGACTAAGTAGGCTACAGCGCCATACGCTTTGCCAGAGGCATCGCAAAAAACATGCAAGTTTGGTCCTGAAGCATTACGAGGAAATTTCAAAACACCTATCTGATTGAAATCCGTTGTGAGTATCTGCCATTTATCTTGCAACTCAATTGCCAACGGATCATCCCATCCCACATGTTTCTGCCAGCATTCCTGCATTAGGAGTTTGCCCCTTATTAATATAGGACTAAGTAAGCCTAAAGGGTCAAATGGTTGACTGACATACGAGAGTAATTTTCTCATGGTAAGTGATGAATTATCGGTTTGTAATGACTTGACATTGATCTCGTCAGTTCTTGTGTTCCATTCCACACCCAGAACTTTTCATTGATTAGGTACCTGATAACCTGGAAACTCTTTCTCGATTATCTGGTTTAATGATTTATTATTTGAGGCCCAAGATTGTAGTGGCATATTGGCTCCTAACAACTCACGGTTAGCCTCATGGTAGATTTCTACCATATTGGATTGATCATTTGTAGTTCCCTGGAAATTATCGACATACAAGTTGTCACTGATTTCTGCCTTATAAGGGCTATTTGACTTCCTCAAATGTGTATCTAATGTTGCTTGAAGTAGAAACGGGGAGGAAGTCGCTCCGAATAGCACTGAGGCAAAACGATAAGTTATGATATCAGTGTTAGGATCCAGTGGGTCCTTAATCCAGAGAAACTTGGTGTAATTACAATCCTCCTCCTTGTAAACCTACTCTAAGGAAAGCTTTACTGATATCAGCAGTATAAGCAAAAATACCAGTACGGAATCTTAATAACACATCATGTAGCCTTTGTGTTAGGCTAGGTCCCGTTTGGAGACATTCATTCAAAGACACACTGTTTGGCTTCACTTTAGCACTACAGTTGAAGACAATACGTATTGGTGTTGTCGATGAATCTTTCACCACAGCGTGATGGGGTAAATAGTGACCTATTTTTCGGTCATCATTATCAACAACCTCGATAAATTTACTGTTGAGTTGTTGTTGGATTAGTTGATGATACATGTTCAGTTTGTCTGGCTGCTTCTTCAGTCGTGTTAATTGAGACTGTAATTGTGAGGTTGCCATGAAATAATTAACTGGAAGTTGTGGATGATTCAACTTCCATGGTAGTCTCACCCAGTATTGTTTATCTTTATAGACAACTGTATCCAGATATTGCTGGTAAGTCCACATATCATCAGGGCTTGGTTGTTCAGGGATAATACCTAAAGTGTCTAAATCCCACAGACGATGTACAGGTGGATCAGACTCATTATCTTCAGATATTTCTCTGAAATGTATTGGTGACTGTTCCAAGCCTAGTCACGCCACTATTGTATTGTTAGATTGTTGGTTGGTTGACGCTGGATTTTGTTGAAAAAGCACTGGTCCAGTAAGCAATTTGCCTCCATCAAATGACAACAAATTCATTCTGTGTTGTCTGGTGCATCCCGTTATAAATTTATAATAATGGTCAGCGCCTATAAGTATTCCAACATCAGTGAGGCAGTCAGAATTTATTTTGTAATCTGCTAGCCTCATGCGGTTTCGTTTAAGATATTTCGCAGTGCGAGCTAATCCTGAGACCTGCAGGTCTGTAGGAAGTTTGTCTACTACTACCGCTTGTATTGGACTAGTGGAAGATCCAAGTCTCACTAATACCTTAACTACTTGGTATTCACGAGGTTCACTATTAGTCAAGAAACCAGAAATATGCAATCTCACACTTTTGGCAGTTTTTAATTTTAACTGCTCGACTAATTGTTGTGTAATGAAGGTTTTCTGTGATCCTTGATCAAAAAGACCTCTAGTGTTAACTCTAGATTTCCTGTTAATTAATCTAAGTTGAGCTGTAGGCAGAGTGGTATTATTGCCTGACTCAGTAGCAAGTACATTTATTTCTTGATGTACCTTGCAATATTGTACTGTGGTAGAATTCGTGGAATTCTCCCCAGTTGTCATGGATTGGGTAGAAGTTTTTCTACATAAGGCATAATGATGTATACCTTTGTTGCATCTACTGCATGAACGTAGTTGCACTACACATTTACTGGGATCATGAGAACCCATGCACTTGGTGCACCTGTGTATTTCTTGTAACCGTTTAATCCTGGTATTAAAGTTAGGATAAACCGTGCATTGGTAGGTGGCATGTTCTTGACTACAGAACAGACACCTTATCTCTCTGGTTGACTTTGTCCCTTTAGTAGACAAGTCATTGGTTACACCAGAAGGAGATACTGAATAAGTACCTACATTACCACTCCCTTTTCCAGTGGATGGAGCAGTCCTAGGTTTAAATTTATTAGACTTATTTAAAGTCGTTTTGGGTTTGACTGAAGTGTCAATATGAGCTGAGTTACGATGGGAGTTAGTAGAGAAATTTGAAACACTTTTCCCATCTTGGTTGGCTCTTTGCCTTTCGACTAAGGTATGTAGACCTTCTGTAATTTCTTTCAAGGTCAGAAAGGTTTTATTGTACATAGTACACAATTTATCTAAGGTTTCTCTTGGTAATTTTCGCCTTACAACTACTTTGGTTATCCATTCAGCTGTCTGAATTTGGACTTTAAGGCTTAAGGCCTTGAGTAAAGATTCTAACTCTAGTTTGAAAGTTTGGAGAGAATCTGTAGTTTTATTAGCAGATGGTAAATCTAGCAATTTTTTAACTAAGACAGTAATAGTTCTCTCCTTGTTATCGTAGTTGGTTTTGAGCAATTGAACAGCTAGGGTGTAACCATCACTGGTCAGTGTTATATTAGAGATTACTGTCAAGGCTTCATTTCGTAACAAGCCTTGTAAATAAATGAATTTGTTTTTTTGAGGAATGTTGACTTTAGAGTCTACTGCATCCACGAATTTACTCCAGAAATAATCCCAACTTTCATTCTCGTTACCAGAGAATGTAGGTATGTAGATTTGAGGTAATTTGACATCAGGATCTGTATGTGCAGTAGAAGTTATTGTTAATTTGTTTTTAGCAATTTGCCTTTTAAAGGGTTGAAGCTTAACCTGTATATCATCTTCATACTCGGCTAAGTCATTTACAACATCCTCAAGTTTCTATAGGTAAAATTACCTATAGAAGTTGAGTGAAGTTCTGTCAAATACAGATTCATATGTTGCTTAATATGGGCGAATTTGCTTTCAGCAACTTAAAGTAAATCTTCTAATTCAAAGTAGTCAACAGGTGACTGTTGTGACAGATTTTGACATTTATTAATCTGTCGGGTCAAATGACCTTTCAGACCGATAAGGGTCCTTTTCATTTTCTCAGCCGTTTCCATTATGGTGGGTAAAGGCTGGTTTGAAAGTAAATAGTTGTTTGAGATAACTGGGATATTGACTCATTCAATGGAGTTCAATATCAATAATAATAGCCTAATATATTTGAATAGACTACACTACCTCTTTCAGAGGTTAATTTACCTACCTAACAAGAAATAACTAATTATTTTGAGTAGTGCTCGAACTTCACCATTAACTTTCGTCCGGCTAGCTCATCTATATCACCATTAGATGTAATGGTGATCATTCAGCAGCACTCAAAATGTATACACACAAAATAATGAGTACAAGAAGAAATAATATGGATATACTCTAATCAGAGTTATCTTAAGGTTTAATCCCACCCTTGATAGGGTCAGCACAAATTAATAATATATGTACTACTAACTAGTCAAGCCTAGTCGTGAGAATTTCTACCTAAGAAACTACAAATTTATTTAGTCTGTGTTTGTGCCAAATTCAGCACAATCACAGCCTAAATTCCTACCTAATAAAGGTTAGCAAAGATTATTGTGGTGCAGTAATGTGAATATATAGTTGTGCTGATTTTTTTTTTTTTTTTGGATTTTATAGTTTATATAAATGTGCCACTTGCACACACAAGTGAAAACAATTATGTACAGTTAATTTTGGCTTGCTAGCCACAGCCGTTTGTGATAATTGATTGTGTTGATCAATTTGTCAACTACATGTGACCTAGACTCACCTGACAGGTGTACACCATCTCTTGCCAGGTTTTGCCTGCATGGTCTGGCTGTAAATTGGATATAAGTGGCATCCAATCGTACTCGTTTTTTCAGCCTGAAGTTTATGTATTTGGCAGCTCTCTGGTAATATTCGGTGTTACTCCCCAACGAATATCATTACTCAGTTGGCGAGGTTCCACTAATGTGAATACTACCGAATTGCTGATGAGCTTGAAATGAAGAAATTATGGTTTTAAGGTGCTTGATCACCTCAGCTGGATGACGAGTAGGATGGATGTCATTACCACCTAAATAAATAATGGTTAGATGGTGAGGCCACTCTAACGCAGGTGTTAGTGTGGAATTGTTATAAAAGTTATGAGCTGTTGCTCCTGGTGACCTAAAGATTCTTACTTCAGTATGAGGTATAGGTCTATGTGTTGTGGGTAATTGACTGTGTCCACGAGTGCTACCTTATACATGAGGTATAAGTAGCAATGAATTGGTGTGAATTAGGCTAACCTGTGTGTTACGCTGTCGGTAGACACGGTTAATTAATGGGGTTAATCTAGACTACTTCACACGGTGATTAGTTATTACTAATTAGTATGCATATATTTATATTTATGTTTATCCGGTTCGATAAGGACCATAATGTGGGATATCTGGGCTTGACTCAATTTATTTAATTATTAAAATTGAAATCAATTACGAAGGACCACCCACTTTTAAGAAAAGAGGGAAACTAATAAAAAGTGATCATTAGAAACACAAGAAGAACCAGTGTCTATGGATAAATATTAGAAAGCATAATCACTTAAATAATTAATGGGCTGTATAGTTAATTAACTAAAGTCAGAGCCTCAAACACCTACATTGGGGGGTATTGCTAGAACTTCATCTACGTCTAGGAACTAGTGTGGTTCGTGCACCAGTTCATTGTTTGATAAATAATATTGTGACCAAAATATTAAAGAATCAATAGGCGATTACCACCAGAAATTATAAAGATTATTAGCATTAGAAAGTAATCATCTAAATAAACACATACTATCTCCAGTGTACATGACGAGTAATCAATTAGATAGAATCATGAACAAATAGCAAAAATTGGAGTAATTAAATGTGTACAAAAAGTCTTAGCTTTAAGACGATTTCTATGACATCATTCACGCCTCGGCCTCGTGATTTCAGGAATTCCACGTAGAAGCCCTTAGAGGTGAATAACACGAATGTAGGTAACAGCTCGTTGACTCCTCACATACGAGCTGTAATTTAAGGGATATTACGTAGCATTGAACTAGGCTACTTAAATCTCAATATTCAGAAATATAAAATAAAAATTTGTGCGGTACTAACGTTGGATTTTTTGTAGTCGTTCGATATAACGACAGGCTACCCACGACATATACAATCTCAAATGATGCATCAAAAAAGAACTATATACTTATCGAAAGGTGCAAATTATGCTGAAGCCTGCCAGTATCGCGTCTCAGGCTCAAACTTCCACAATGTCGTACACGTGGTTGATAGCTTGGCTTGAATATCGACGCGTTATTAGTTGACCGAGCACTGCAGATCACGTAGAACAATAATAATTCATTCTGGGTTGAGTATCAGTGTAATTCTTGCTGATAATCTCAACGTCACGTGTCTCAGACTCTGATGCCACGACCTTTGTTGCTCAATTCCGCAACACGAGTACACCACACACACACAATGGCGTCTCCCCTCCCTCTTCAACCCGCGTCCCCGCATTCACCACAGAAATTATTTATCACGAATAATATTATTTCGCGCAATTGTGGCTGAAAGACTTTAATAAAGACTGGGTTGTAATTCTAGGGATTTAAATATTATTACTTTCTCGTCTTATGGTGGTAAACAAGAAATGGAGAAGATTTTAGTTTTTCTCCATGGCATTCACGCGTGACGTAAATTTCTTACTTGATAACAATTGTAACTAAAAACTCTCGATTTAGAATTATCTGGGAGTTATGTTATCCATAAATAATTATCACACGGAATACTGATGATTTTAGAGAATCACATTCAATTCTCTAACACACTGGCTATAAATGTGTTTAACTAGATATAATCTGATGCAATACTGGTGCTTGGTTTCGTAAGAATTCCAGTATCCATATGCAGATATAATGGTTAGTTTATGTGAACATTACTGTTAGTAAGTTTTAGTAACTACTGTAATTAGTATATTTTGATACTGATTTATTATAATACAATAGTATTGTATTAGAGTTGGAAATTTCCAACAGCATGTTGGATTTCTAGATAGCGCTAGTATATACTATCCTTAAAGCTACCAATACCCACACCATTGGCGGCCAACCTGTCCTCATAAAATTTCATTGCTCTTCACCCGTATGTGCGCTATGGCCAAAATAAACGTAATTTGACATTTAATTGGCTCACGAAAGTGATGTACTATCACGTTTTCACTTGTGAGTCCTCCGCCTACTCGGTAAGGTTAGGAGAGGAAACTTTCAGTTAACTGTTTTCATGACGTTTTGTAACCTTAGGAGAACTTCCTGCCCTATTAACCTACCAGAGGACCCTTAACTTGTTGTTTTGGAAGAAAAAACTCCAAAATTTATTTTCAATTATTTTTCATTTTCAAATTACGTCCATTTTCGGCCATACGGGCAAACGGTCAAATTCAAACGTAATTTGTAAGAGGACAGGTTCAGGAAATACTTAAAATCTAAGAAAAGACTAACTAAGATCAACAGCATGAATTTAAATTATGTAAGTTGATAGTAGGTTACATGGAGTTGATTATGTAGTACTTAGTTGTTTTTATCTTAAACTAGATGAGAGAGGAGCTGTCTTTGGCATGATTGGGAGTACATTCATGCATACATACGTAAATATACATTTAATCAGTATATTATTATTTCGGGATAAAATCCAATACAGTTTATATTGGTGCGATGCCACTGTCATGAGGAGTTTAAATATCTCAGAAACTGTAGGCTTATGCGAGACATGTGTTAGATGGGGCATCTACAAGCACCAGCTGGAGGCTGGGGGAGTGTTGATGATTGAGGTGGTGTTCTGCTCACATGTTGGAGGGTGGGTTTGACCCCCTTCTCCCTGTCGTGACGCTGAACCCCGGTTCATTCCGAACACAGCAATTACACAACACATAACACCTTGCCTCTGCAACCGTTACTACCACCGTGTACTCCTACACACACCAGACCCTTGAGGCGTACCACTAGGTTTGTACTTTAACACAATGAGTGAACATATGGAAGGTATTTAAAGGCCGTCGGGTTTTGTCATTTAATTACAAAAAATAGACTCTGACTAACATATTAACATAAATTAGGTCAATACACTTCCAATACCCATAGACCCCTTGACCTCCGCGATCACCACCCACACTCGTAACTTCCGCCTAAGTCCCTAATACGGAATGATTACTACAACGCTCCACACCTGGTTAGTCTTTCATTCAATACTCACATACTGCAGACTTAACTTGGTCACTAAGATCACATCAGGTTCTCGCATAGCTGTCTGCTACACTTCGCTGCTGCCACAAACGGAGATCCAGAGGACTTCTCAGTTCAACTCCCACAATCAGACTGACTCCAGTCAGCCATCTACCTCAACCATTTCACCCCGCCTCTCAAGGAAGGTATAATCCGATTAACCTTATCCCTAGAGCGGTAACCTTGTTCCTAGAAGCCTGACGAAGAATAATTCCTCTTTCCAGGAATTATTAATTTGGCTAAACAGCTTCGGTCTTAATCCATTGACCTTTCTTAGATATGTGATCCATAGTCTGTCTACTTAACATGTACTTCCAATCATCATTCGTTAAGTGTTGTAGTAATGATCCTCTAGCTAATAATTCCTACTAACTTGTGGATTACAACACCACTCCCCTCCTTAAACACGCATATGTCCCCATATGCATCATTGCAATGGTTCCATTAGTGCAAGGACCTGGAGGATGCACCCACCATATGTGTACAACTAAGAAATCATCCAATAAGTTCATCATACACACGATGAAATAAATTAAAATTTTCCCCGACATGACTCACAACACTTCTCCAACATATACATTATATTCACATCATAGCACAGGTAAAAGAGTCTGTAATAATTTTTCCCATCTCCAACAATGCACATATACCTAAACTGCTGACATATAATTACATACAAACATAACCATAAAATTACATGGACCAGAATGCTGGCACTTAAACAGAAATGACACTAGTCATTAATATATACACAACACATATATATCTAAGGTTCTTCATCCTTTGTAATAAGTTACTAACAATTTAACATCTTGCCCTGTACTGTTGACATAAGGGCTTACAATGATCACACAATGTTTCACTGGCCTCCTCCACAATTGGCAGCATCACTTCTCTTGTCTTCGTGTCCCATGGTTGCTAGGTCATAGATCCTCCATGACCCAGACAAAACCCAGGCTGTCCTGCCTGGTGAATGTTGTCAATGTCCCATCGTTGCTCTGAGCTAACGTGATCCTGGCCTCCAGAGCAACGGAGATTCCTACCCCAGGGTCATGTTCCCTTGGGTCTGTGCTGACGTCTCGTTCCAGGGCACCAATCCCAGAACGCTGTAGATACCTCACAGCTCTCTGGTCATCCTTCCTTGCTGTGCTCACCACAGCTGTAGCACATTACTCTAGGGCCCATCCGCCCCAGAGTGTGTCCACCTGTATTCACACCTTCCCGTCCGCTGTACCTGCAAAATATTTCCCTCGGAGCCCCCTGGCTCGATCCCATTATTACATAACCTCCTCGGCTCCTTACTCTCTCCCCGTATATAGCCTGAGCGCAGCTGCAAAACCATTGCAGCTGGCCCTTATCCCTGCTTTGATGTCAGGGGGCGAATTTCGCCTATAACGTCACGTTGGCTTCACTTCCTCCCCCTTTTTTTCTAGAATTACTGACTGTAGCCTCATGGCTTCCCTTCTACTCAACCTGAAGCTCTGTGACATGATCCCGGGAACCTACTCAAGCCTAACACTCAGTAATGGTGCCGATGAGGTAATATACAGTATATACATACACATACATTATCACAATAAATACCACAATAAAATCATTTCACAACTAATGTTACTAAAGCATCATACTGCCACTGGCTCGCTTCTAGCGAGATTCCTGTAACAACTTAATTAATGAGAAATTAGTATATCTACTTGGCTCGCCCACTGCAACCACCAACACCTGAAATTTGAAATTCTACCTTATAATCTTATCCATAAGACTTACCCACTCCGATTTAATTAATGAAAATAATGAATTTTTATTAGTCTTTTATGAGTCTTGCTAGAGATATCGACTTGACTCGCCTACTGCAGCCACCAACTCCTGCAATTATCTACATTTCATCTTATCCATAAGACTTACCCACTCCGACACACCATCTCCTCTGGTTATCCCAACCACTGATGACCTTAATTAATATAACGCCACACATCCCCACAACCACTTATTGCGTCCTAACGCACCGACCTTGCTACGCCAATACTCACCTTATCGACCACTACATGGCGCCCCTGCGCCACCATATACTCCACAACACCACACTCCATACCAGGCGTCCCCAACGCCCTCAACACAACACACGGCGTCCCCAACGCCCTCAACACAACACACGGCGTCCCCAACGCCCTCAACACAACACACGGCGTCCCCAACGCCCTCAACACAACACACGGCGTCCCCAAAGCCCTCAACACAACACACGGCGTCCCCAACGCCCTCAACACAACACACGGCGTCCCCAACGCCCTCAACACAACACACGGCGTCCCCAACGCCCTCAACACAACACACGGCGTCCCCAACGCCCTCAATACAACACACGGCGTCCCCAACGCCCTCAACACAACACACGGCGTCCCCAACACAACACACGGCATCTCCAACGCTCTCAACACAACACACGGCGTCCCCAACGCCCTCAACACAACACACGGCGTCCCCAACGCCCTCAACACAACACACGGCGTCCCCATCGCCCTCAACACAACACCCGGCGTCCCCAACGCCCTCAACACAACACACGGCGTCCCCAACGCCCTCAACACAACACACGGCATCCCCAACGCCCTCAACACAACACACGGCGTCCCCAACGCCCTCAACACAACACACGGCGTCCCCAACGCCCTCAACACAATACACGGCGTCCCCAACACAACACCCGGCGTCCCCAACGCCCTCAACACAACACACGGCGTCCCCAACGCCCTCAACACAACACACGGCGTCCCCAACGCCCTCAACACAACACACACGGCGTCCCCCAACACCATTACCACCACAGGCATATGCCTTGCGCCAGAGCGCATCAAAACACCACGAGACATCACCACCAATAAGTAACCAGACGCCACACACACTCCCTTTTCTCTCGTAATCCGTTAATTACCTGACCAACACTCGTCAGGCATAATTTCTTGTGTAGTGGCCACCCGCCACACTCTACCACCTGCGTTAACATACTTCAACGCTAATATCTACAATACACCCGGTGTTACAACAACCAGTTATGCTACACCTTGGCGCTACAATGCCAACAATGTCATGCACTATACTACATCCATAATATCAACAGTCAAAACGTGCACATTTCACTACAGTAGATACTATGCATTACGCTGGCGTTTAATAAGCCACTACACGTGCATTACACTACACACCCCGGCGTACAAACGCCAATACACAACCATGCACTACACTTGGCGTCCAAACACCAGTACACAACCATGCACTACTCCCGGCGCCACACACCCCCACCAACGGGACACGCTCCCCGTGTCCCAAGGTAACACTCTCCATAATGCTACCTGCACTCACTAAAAATCTCCATGGCCCTCTCCAGGGTACACTAGACGGCGAACCCCAGACGTCAAATTCTGGAAGTCATAGACGTCGCTATGCCAAGGCGTCCATAATTCACTGCACCTATTTTCTGTATCTACACCTGACAATGCCGGAACTCGCACAGTACTTTAGGTAATATTTCATTATCCTTAAAATATTCGATTTACACGTTACATGAAATTTAATTAACTTTAAACTACGTAGTTTTCACGCTTAATTTCACCTTAGCAACGGTTTCTCACTATTTCCGCCTTACCAACGATATAAAACAAGCTCCAAGGTGCGGCTCGCTTGGCCCACCCATCGCTTTGCCCGCACATGGGTGCGGGCCACGTGGCACATGGCCCACGCTGGCCCACATTCACCCGCGCTAGATTACCTCGCCACTCTGTATACTCCGCACTACGAACACTGCACTTGTTTTGGTTCCCGATGCTTCAGTGGTCCAGACTTGCATCTTAGCCGTCTCTTGTTGCGGGAATCTGGAAAGAAAGAAATAAACCCCACATGTCCCCCACAATGGCCTAGTCCCTTTTAATTAACTAACTCCTCTGACCTGGTCTCACCTGACCTTTCTTTCCTCCGTCTAGTAACCACCATTCTCACCACAACCCGACGTCTACCATTTCCCGAACATTCCCTCACCAACTAAACCAGAACCACACTTCCTTCATCTCACACAGTGTTCCAAAACCTGTTTGCGCTGCCACCAAATATGTCGTGACGCTGAACCCCGGTTCATTCCGAACACAGCGATTACACAACACATAACACCTTGCCTCAGCAACCGTTACTACCACCATGTACTCCTACACACACCAGACCCTTGAGGCGTACCACTAGGTTTGTACTTTAACACAATGAGTGAACATATGGAAGGTGTTTAAAGGCCGTCAGGTTTTGTCATTTAATTACAAAAAATAGACTCTGACAAATAATAACATATTAACATACTCAATTAGGTCAATACACTTCCAATACCCATAGACCACTTGACCTCCGCGATCACCACCCACATTCGTAACTTCCGCCTAAGTCCCTAATACGAAATGATTACTACAACGCTCCACACCTGGTTAGTCTTTTATTCAATACTCACATACTGCAGACTTAACTTGGTCACTAAGATCACATCAGGTTCTCGCATAGCTGTCTGCTACACTTCGCTGCTGCCACAAACGGAGATCCAGAGGACTTCTCAGTTCAACTCCCACAATCAGACTGACTCCAGTCAGCCATCTACCTCAATCATTTCACCCCACCTCTCAAGGAAGGTATAATCCGATTAACCTTATCCCTAGAGCGGTAACCTTGTTCCTAGAAGCCTGACGAAGAATAATTCCTCTTTCCAGGAATTATTAATTTGGCTAAACAGCTTCGGTCTTAATCCATTGACCTTTCTTAGATATGTGATCCATAGTCTGTCTACTTAACAGGTACTTCCAATCATCATTCGTTAAGTGTTGTAGTAATAATCCTCTAGCTAATAATTCCTACTAACTTGTGGATTACAACACCCCCCCCCCCCACAAGTTGACCACACAACGTCTATGGTTATCTGCCACTCTCACTTACCAAGGGTATCCCACACACACACACACACAACGGCATATGCCAGGTTGGCTAACATAAGAATGGCCTTTAGAAACTTGTGTAAGGAATCTTTCAGAACTTTGTAAACCACATGTCAGACCAATCTTGGAGTATGCAGCTCGAGCATGGCGTCCAAATCTAGTCAAGCATAAGACTAAACTGGAAAAGGTTCAACGGTTTTCCACCAGACTAGTATTCAAACTGAGGGGTATGAGCTACGAGAGGAGACTTCGGGAATTAAACCTACACGTCACTGGAAGACAGAAGAGTTAGAGGGGACTTGATCACCACATATAAGATTCTCAGAGGAATTGATAGGGTAGATAAAGACAGACTATTTAACATAAGGGGTACATGCACTAGGGGACACAGGTGGAAATTGAGTGCCCCAAATGAGCCATTGAGACGTTACAAACTTTTATTAGTGTCAGAGTAGTTGACAAATGGAATGCATTAGGAAATGATGTGGTGGAAGCAGACTCCATACACAGTTTCAAGTGTAGATACGATAGAACCCAGTAGGCTCAGGAACCTGTACACTAGTTGATTGACAGTTGAGAGGCGGGACCAAAGAGCCAGAGCTCAACCCCAGCAAGCACAAATAGGTGAGTACATATGCATCAGATTCTTAACTTACAATATTTATGATTTACCAATTTATGTTACTACCTAGACTCAATTTCACAAAACTCTATAAACCTGGAACTTAAAATTTGTCTATCTGAATAATAAAACGATAACTTTGTTATGCAGATGAAGAGTCACAACGTGGCCGAGAAAGGTTGACCAAACAACATACTATAAATTGAAGAGACGATGACATTTCGGTCCGTCCAGAACTATTATCAAGTCGATTGTGACGACCGTGAAACGTCTTCGTCTCTTCAATTTCTGTTGTGTGTGGTTTGGTCAACATAACTTTGTTAATTATCAACTAATCATTAATTTACTCATTTAAATATTTTCACATTAATATTTGCTACTAAAACTCTTTCTTGTGTTACAATATCCCAAAAATGTTAATGGACTCTCAAGCTATAATTACATCTGCGTCTCATTCATTTCTTTCTTTATTATGCACCCCATACCCATCCCTTGGGCGATTGTGGAAAGTGTTACATAGGCATATAATCGGTTCAGAAACTGAACCCATGGTTCATACTGCTAAGCAAGTAACAATCTTTTGAAGCTAGTTACACAATATATTGTTATACATATTATATATATATATATATATATATATATATATATATATATATATATATATATATATATATATATATATATATATATATATATATATATATATATATATATATAATGCGTGCCTCTGGCGCCTTAAAACCAGCTGCTCCGGGTAGATGGGACTCGATAGCCTGGGAAGGCAGCCCATCTAGGGGAAGGAAAACCCTGATTTTAAACCTCCGCTGCCTTGCGGCCATACCCTTGTTTTTGGGAAGGCTTCAGGAGTCAACCTCGAGGAAAAATCCGGAGTTGGAGCCCCTAAGGCAGTTCGTTGTTGACGTCGACCTCGTTCTGGCAGCTCCTGCGACGTTGCTGGAACCATGCGTATTGGCATTTGCCTCTCTATTGGATAATTTCAGCAACGTGGAGAGGGGGGACCTGCTGCATGGGTAACAGCTTCTCCTCCATATCTACCTACCCAGGCTTTGCGCCCTGGAGAGGACACTCCAGCTTCGCCTCACAGCGTCGAACCAACACGGGAAGCGACAGTCTACCGGTTTTAAGTCTTCTGCTCGATTGGCGAAGAGTGTGACGCCAGGGGTTGCTTCCGACGGTGGGAGGGGTCATCGCGCCCCACTGGGCAGCTACCGCCCGCCTCAAGCTGGGCAAACCCCAGCCAATAAGGTGTTGCCTCGCCACGGTCCGTTAACCTCACTGGGTGCGTGGGGTTTAGGGTGAAAACTGACAAGCGGCCCGACAACTTTGCACCAAGCAATACCAAACCAAAGAAGAAAATATCAACTGCCCTAAAGCTGGGCACATGGAACGTCAGGACACTGACACCAGGTTTCTCTGACGACCTGCAAGAAATAAATGACGCCCGAAAAACAGCAATCATCGATAGGGAGCTGAGCAAGCTGCAGATGGATATTGTTGCTCTCCAAGAGACCAGGCTCCCAGGATCAGGATCTGTGAGAGAGAGGACCTTCTCTTTCTTCTGGCAAGGAAAACCTCCAGATGAGACCAGAGAACATGGTGTGGGATTTGCCGTCAGGAATGCACTGTTGGGACACATTATGCCACCGATGGGGGAAACCGAACGAATTCTGTCTCTGCAACTGTACTCCCAAACAGGACCAGTCAATGTAATTAGTGCATATGCACCAACCCTGACTTCTCCAGCAGAGGCAAAGGAAAAATTCTACGATGACCTCAACAGAGTCATAGCGAGAATCCCTGTAAAGGAGCCACTGTTCATCCTCGGCGACTTCAACGCCAGAGTGGGTGCCGAGCACAACATTTGGCCCACTTGCCTGGGTCAATTCGGCATAGGAAGGATGAATGAGAACGGGCAACGTCTGCTAGAACTCTGCTGCCTTCATGGTCTTTGTGTCACCAACACGTTCTTCGGCACAAAGCCTCAACACCGAGTATCTTGGAGACACCCCAGATCCAAGCACTGGCACCAGCTTGACCTGATTCTTACCAGGCGTGCAAGTCTACCCAGCGTCAAGATTACGCGTAGCTACCAGAGTGCTGTCTGTGACACCGACCACTCCCTGGTATGTAGCAGGGTCAAGATGCAACCAAAGAAGATTCATCACTCGAAAAAGGCGGGCAGACCTCGCATCGACACCACCAAGACCCGCAACCAGGACAAGGTGGAAGATTTTGCACACGTGCTCGAGGAAGCTCTTCCTGGCCCAGCTGGGGTCACTGCCTGTAAAAGATGGGAGCACTTCAGAGACGCTGTGTTCAACGCTGCCATTTCCACCTTTGGCAAGAAGACCAGCAGGTCGGCAGACTGGTTCGAGGCTCACTCGGAAGAGATGACACCTGTAATCGAAGAGAAGAGAAACGCCTTGGCAGCCTACAAAGCCTGCCCAAGTCGGCGCAACTTACAGATCCTTCGGGCCGTCCGCTGCAAAGTGCAGCAGAGCGCCAGGCGATGTGCCAATAACTATTGGCTCCAGCTCTGCTCCCAGATACAGACTGCAGCGGATACAGGCAATGTAAGGGGAATGTATGACGGCATCAAGCAGGCCCTCGGCCCAATCCAGAAGAAGACCGCTCCTCTGAAATCTGCCACTGGCGAGGTGTTTCAGGACCAGACACTGCAGCTGAAGCGCTGGGTCGAGCACTACTCTGAGCTATACGCCAGGGACAATGTGGTCACCGAAGATGCCCTGAGCGCCATTGAGTGTCTGCCTGTGTTAATGGAGCTCGACAGTGAACCGACCCTGGAAGAACTCAGCGATGCCCTAGACTCCCTTGCTTCTGGTAAAGCTCCTGGCAAAGATGGCATTCCTGCTGAGACCTTGAAGTGCTGCAGAGGTAGCCTGCTCATGGAGCTGCACGAAATTCTCTGCCTCTGCTGGGAAGAAGGAGAGGTGCCACAGGACATGAGGGATGCCAACATCGTCACACTGTATAAGAATAAAGGTGACAGGGGCGACTGCAACAACTACCGTGGAATCTCCCTCCTCAGTATTGTCGGAAAGCTGTTTGCTCGAGTCGCATTGAAGAGGCTCCAAGTACTTGCAGAGAGAGTTTATCCAGAATCACAATGTGGATTCAGAGCTGGCAGGTCCACCATCGACATGGTCTTTTCCCTCAGACAACTGCAGGAGAAATGCAGGGAACAGAAGCAGCCACTCTTTGTAGCCTTCATAGACCTGACGAAGGCCTTCGACCTCGTCAGCAGGGATGGCCTGTTCAAGATCCTCCCCAAGATCGGATGCCCACCCAGGCTTCTCAGCATCATCAGATCTTTCCATGAGAACATGAGGGGCACCGTGGTCTTTGATGGCCTAACATCAGGCGCCTTTGACATCCGAAGTGGAGTAAAGCAGGGCTGCGTACTGGCTCCAACCCTATTCGGGATTTTCTTCGCAGTTATGCTGCGGCACGCCTTCGGATCTGTCACGGAAGGCATTTACCTCCGGACCAGGTCGGATGGGAAGCTCTTTAACCTCGCCAGGCTGAGAGCCAAGACAAAGGTTCGGCTGAGGTGTCTGCGCGACTTCCTCTTTGCCGACGACGCAGCAGTCACTGCCCACTCAGCTGAAGACCTCCAACGGCTCATAACCCGCTTCAGCGAGGCCTCTCAGGCTTTCGGACTCACCATCAGTCTGAAGAAAACACAAGTCATGGGACAAGGAGTGGACTCCCCACCTGACATCGGCATCTCTGATTCCAAACTGGAAGTTGTTCACGACTTCGTGTACCTGGGCTCCACAATCTCTGACTCCCTCTCTCTTGATACGGAGCTAAACAAACGCATCGGTAAGGCATCTACTACCATGTCCAAACTGACAAAGAGAGTGTGGGCCAACAATAGGCTAACTGAGTATACTAAGATTCAGGTTTACAGATCCTGTGTCCTGAGCACTCTCCTTTATGGCAGTGAGTCTTGGACACTCCGCGCCCGTCAGGAAAGACGGCTGAATGCCTACCACATGCGCTGCCTTCGACACATCTTGGACATCACCTGGCAGGACAAGGTGACAAACAACAACGTCTTGGGAAGAGCAAGAATCACCAGCATGTACACAATGCTGAAACAGAGACGAATGCGCTGGCTCGGGCACGTTGTGCGAATGGGCGACGGCAGGATCCCCAAGGATCTCCTGTATGGAGAGCTGAGGCAGGGAAAGCGTCCAGTAGGCAAGCCCCAGCTACGGTACAAAGACGTATGCAAAAGGGACCTGAAAGCCATGGACGTCGATCTTGCTATATGGGAGACACTGGCTACAGACCGTTCAGCCTGGAGGCAGTCTGTTCAACGAGGTCTCTCCAAGTTCGAGGAGTCACTTGCCAAGGAATCGGAGGCAAAGAGACAGAGAAGGAAAGCCGGTAACCAGGAAGACAGACCAGAATCGGACTTCGTTTGTGCTCGGTGTGGGATGGACTGCCACTCTCGGATTGGCCTCATCAGTCACACCAGACGCTGCACCAGGATTGACAACTAGGGCGCAACTCCATAGTCTCCCGAGACTGAAGGATGCCTACTATATATATATTGTGACGGTAATCTCTTTCAAGAGAGATTGAGCCTGCTCTTCCCTACATAAAGTTACTCATATAAATATACCACAAGAAGATGCTAACTTTAAGATACGTATACCAGTAGCACAAAACGTTTTGACCAGGGGGTAAAATGTACCCTAAACTTGCTCCACTCCACACTCCCTCCTGCCGGCTCGCCACCGTCGTCAGCAACCAAACTACCACTCCAAGCCAGCGCTCTTCCCGATTGGTGGATCAACGACTGTACTCGACGCCAGCGCCATCTACACCCCCATATAAATAACCACACACGAGCTGCGGACTTCAGAATATCCTAGTGCTCTGAGAGTTGACATCTCTCTCTGGCATACTAAACTCTCTGGGTCTGTATACTAAGGGAGGTCTCAGCCTAGGCCAATATTCTCAGCACCATTTACTATTTTGTCTTACGTATTCACTATTTTATTTAATATTGTGTTCTTGCATTTATCTCCGTTTTTTGATTGCACTGTACATTGCCATGGGACTCGTTTTTATTTTTATTTGTGTTTAAAGTAAATTAAAGTTTTATTTTTATACGTTTTGTTTTACGTGTTCCTCCCTCTCACTTACCACAGGAAACAAGCCAAGCAGTCAACATTTTTTTCTCTTTTTTTTTTCTCTAAATGTGATTAGGCATTAACATCAGCCAAAGTGAGGACTGCATTACCATCTACACTTTACCATCACAAAATACACACATATATATATATATATATATATATATATATATATATATATATATATATATATATATATATGTCGTACCTAGTAGCCAGAACGCACTTCTCATCCTACTATGCAAGGCTCAATTTGCCTAATAAGCCAAGTTTTCATGAATTAATTGTTTTTCGACTACCTAACCTAACTTTTTTGGCTACCTAACCTAACCTAACCTATAAAGATAGGTTAGGTTAGGTAGGGTTGGTTAGGTTCGGTCATATATCTACGTTAATTTTAACTCCAATAAAAAAAATTGACCTCATACATAATGAAATGGGTAGCTTTATCATTTCATAAGAAAAATTTTTAGAAAATTTATTATTTCAGGAAAACTTGGCTTATTAGGCAAATCGGGCCTTGCATAGTAGGCTGAGAAGTGCATTCTGGCTACTAGGTACGACATTATATATATATATATATATATATATATATATATATATATATATATATATATATATATATATATATATATATATATATATATATATATATATATATATATATATATATATATATATATATATATATATATATATATATAAAGGGGGGAGGGTACCACCTCTGGTGCAATTATAGGGACCCATAGCCTCAGAGAAGGCAACAAAGAGCATTCAGAGAAAAACTTGCCATTTAACTCTGATATGTATAAGTGTTCGCATCTCCTACCACCCCCCTTTTTTATGGTGTACACTTTATTATGAAAGGTTATACAGTTACATATCTGATTTTATACAAAAAATGAATATTAAGAGGACACAGGAAAAAGTTCGCATCCAAGAGGCTGTAGATTTCCTCCAACTCCTCCGATGCCGAGCAGGAACCGAGGATGCAGCAGACATTCCCCCTCTGGATCGCGACACTGTGGCGCTGAAAGAGAGAACTTGCCGCTCTAGGGTCTCTTGTAGTGTCAATGAGCTTAGAACAAAGATCCTTAAAAAACCTTTTTGCACTCTCTCCCCATGGGCCAATGGTCTCAGACCCTATTGGAACGAAGTTGTACTGATGATCTAATTGGCTGACTTGTGTTTTTCTCTGTATGTCGCCGCGGCTCCTGCTTGGTCGGCAGAGAGGTTGATGTATGTGGTTGCCAGGGTGGATATGCAAATATAGTCCCATGCCAACTGTCTGCCACCCTTCCACGGGCGCAGTGTGATTCCGTCTGGTCGGCCGGCAAAGCTAACAGAATCACGGTACAGAAGTTTGCAGGGCTTTCTCTCCGCTGGACACTGAGCAGAGGCAAGGCTTCTTTTAATGATGTCATTGACTTCGTCGTGTCTAGTGTGCCAACCACCAGATTTTCCACAGTGCAGGCCATGCAGTCCATATTCGTCAGCATCTGCCTCGCCGCAAATACACCTATGAACAGTGTGGATAGGGGCAGCAAGGCGGAGAGTGACTGCAATACAGAGCTCCTGCGGATCAAGACGTGTGCCTGTCGCAGACATGGGGACTGCCAAAAGGAAGTCCCCTGCATGGGGAGCCTGCACAGCTGTGAGGCGTGCACGATCACTGGGGGTTGTTGCTGCCTCCAGCAAAGCAGTGGCTTCTTTGTCTAGAATGGGGCTATACCAACTGGATTGTTTCTTGGCTTTCGGTATGGCTGGTCTGAGTGCTGGGTCTGCCATGGCACCCCATTTCGTGTCGCATTCCGTGTAGTGGGGGTCCTGTATCCCCGCTACATCACTCAGGGTGTCAGGTAAAATTTCCTTAACCAGGTCATCTGATGCTGAGGAGGAAGACAGGAAGGCTAGGACAGCAATTTGGGTAGCAGTGCGGACACCCAAGCCACTGAACCTAACAGGAAGAGTGGCTTGTTTCCACTGGCATTCGTTGAGGGAGAGGTTAACAACTTTTTCCAGCATGGTCTTCAGTAAGTGGTCATACTCTTCAAGCTTTTGGTTGTTGTAAGATGGGGAGCACCTCAGAAAGTAGGTTAGCCTCAGAAGGGATAGGCATTTGGTGAGGAGATATAAGGCATCTTGGGCATCGATGTCACGTTTTCTGTCTTCCATCCTCCTAAGGTCTGCGATTTTCTTGTCAATGATCTCTTCAGTGGCGCTAGACCCAAGGAGGGGGGAGGGCTCCAAGGAGGGTGCTGTTCTCGGCCCTAATGACATGGGCTCCAGGCAAGGCAGACCTTATTCTAGCTACGATGTCTGGGTTGGAGGAGGGAGATATATATATATATATATATATATATATATATATATATATATATATATATATATATATATATATATATATATATATATATATATATATATATATATATATGCAGGGGATTTCCACATGCAGCCACATGCAGGGGATTTCCTGTTAGCAACCCCAATGTCGGCAACTGGCACGCGTCTCTCACCACACGCCCTCCGAATTGCTGTGGCCCTCCGCCTTGCTGCCCCAATCCACACCAGATATAGGTCTATTTGCGGCGAGGTGGTGGCTGACAGGTACGGCCACCATGGCCTACTCTGCCAAAGCACAGGGGGATGGCACTCGAGGCACAGTGAAGTTAACGACATCATCATGAGGAGCCTCACCACAGCTGGATGCCCAGCTGAAAGAGAGCCCCGTTACCTAACGCCCCGTAACTCTGATGCTCTTATTGGTCGCCCGGATGGTATCACAGTGAACCCCTGGAAGAATGGCAAGCAGTTGGTATGGGACTACACGTGCGTATCAACCCTGGCTAACACCTACATTAACCTCAGTGTTGCACAACCAGGTGGCGCTGCCACCCACAGGGAAGCGGCCAAATCCCGTAAGTATAGAGAACTGGATCACCACTACAATTTTGTCCCCATTGCTTCTGAGACACTCGGCGCCTGGGGTAAAAGTGCTACCAGTTTTTTGAAGGAACTGGGTTCTAGGCTCATTGAAACAACAAGGGACCCAAGAGCTGCAAGCTTTCTTTTCCAGCGCCTCAGTGTGGCGATACAGAGGGGAAATGCGCACAGCATCCAGGGTTCCTGCCCGCCATCTGAGGAGCTGGAGGAACTCGACAACCTGTGATAACCATCTTTGTAACCCATATGTAACTCCTTTTTTGTAACAAAGTTCAAATAAAGTAAATATATATGAGTACATACAAAAGAATGGGGGTGGTAGAAGATAATATTAGTGTTCAGTGAGAAACCACAAGGTCTCCTCTGAATACTTTTTATTTTCTTCTCCGAGGCTATGGGTCCCCACATTGGCACTCTATATACATATATATATATATGACAATGTCATATATATATATTATGACAATGTCATAATGAAACAGGAATTTCCTTAATTACTTTCGTATATTAAATACATCTTCAGAAGGAATGATTTTACAGATCGAGTGATGGGTATAAATAGGCAGGAGAGAGTGGTGAAGTAAGGTGAGGTACAATACTTGGACAACGCAGACGGCCCATTGGCCCATCAGATGCACCTAATTGGCCCATCTGATGTAGCCCAATGGCCCATCTGATACCGCAGACATACAAGCACAATACATAGGTAATTATAACATAAAGAGGTAAATATATACAATGAATTAGTGAGACAAATGTTTTCCAATGATCCTACTTAAATCGCCCTTTAGCTGATCTATTAGAAATGGATCTAAGTTATATAGACCACTGCTAATATTCAAATTACTTTCTTTGGTGATCTGTATCAAGGTGATCTTTGATACAGACAGGTGATCTTTGATAGGCTGAGAGGTGAGTTCTGGCTACTAGGTACGACATATATATATATATATATATATATATATATATATATATATATATATATATATATATATATATATATATATATATATATATATATATATATATATATATATAATGTGCATATATGTGCATATATATATATATATATATATATATATATATTATTAAATATGACCGAAAAAGTAAGATTAATAATTCTAACACGAATTTTCTCAATCTTTCGTACATTACGCTTCACTGTTGGAGGTAAATCAAAAATCACTTCTCCAAAATTCATTTTTATTTCTAGTCTGACGCGACACGGGCGCGTTTCGTAAAACTTATTACATTTTCAAAGACTTCACAAATACACAACTGATTAGAACTTGCGTTTCTCTGATTTTATATCTACATTTGAGTGAGGTGGGAAGGGTGATGTGGCATTAACACAAGACAGAACAATAGGGGATATTAATAGGGTATTAAAAGTATCAACACAAGACAGAACAGAAACAATGGGTATTGAATAGAAGTGTTTGTAGAAAGCCTATTGGTCCATATTTCTTGATGCTTCTATATTGGAGCGGAGTCTTGAGGTGGGTAGAATATAGTTGTGCAATAATTGGCTGTTGATTGCTGGTGTTGACTTCTTGATGTGTAGTGCCTCGCAAACGTCAAGCCGCCTGCTATCGCTGTATCTATCGATGATTTCTGTGTTGTTTACTAGGATTTCTCTGGCGATGGTTTGGTTATGGGAAGAGATTATATGTTCCTTAATGGAGCCCTGTTGCTTATGCATCGTTAAACGCCTAGAAAGAGATGTTGTTGTCTTGCCTATATACTGGGTTTTTTGGAGCTTACAGTCCCCAAGTGGGCATTTGAAGGCATATACATACAGTCCCCAAGGCCACTTGGGGACTGTAAGCTCCAAAAAACCCAGTATATAGGCAAGACAACATCTCCTCTTTCTAGGCGTTTAACGATGCATAAGCAACAGGGCTCCATTAAGGAACATATAATCTCTTCCCATAACCAAACCATCGCCAGAGAAATCCTAGTAAACAACACAGAAATCATCGATAGATACAGCGATAGCAGGCGGCTTGACGTTTGCGAGGCACTACACATCAAGAAGTCAACACCAGCAATCAACAGCCAATTATTGCACAACTATATTCTACCCACCTCTAGACTCCGCTCCAATATAGAAGCATCAAGAAATATGGACCAATAGGCTTTCTACAAACACTTCTATTCAATACCCATTGTTTCGTGTTCTGTCTTGTGTTGATGAAATTAATACCCTATTAATACCACCTCTTGTTCTGTCTTGTGTTGATGAAATTAATACCCTATTAATGCCACCTCTTGTTCTGTCTTGTGTTAATGCCACATCACCCCTTCCACCTCACTCAAATGTAGATATAAAATCGGAGATGCGTAAGTTCTATTCAGTTGTGTATTTGTGAACTAAAGTCTTTGAAAATGTAATAAGTTTTACGAAACGCGCTCGTGTCGCGTCAGACTAGAAATAAAAAATGAATTTTGGAGAATTGATTTTTGATTAACCTCCAACAGTGAAAAGAAATGTACGAAAGATTGAGAAAATTCGTGTTAGAATTATTAATCTTACTTTTTCGGTCATATTTAATAATATATTATATATATATATATATATATATATATATATATATATATATATATATAATGTCGTACCTAGTAGCCAGAACGCACTTCTCAGCCTACTATGCAAGGCCCGATTTGCCTAATAAGCCAACTTTTCATGAATTAATTGTTTTTCGACAACCTAACCTACCTAACCTAACCTAACCTAACTTTTTCGGCTACCTAACCTAACCTAACCAATAAAGATATGTTAGGTGAGGTTAGGTAGGGTTGGTTAGGTTTGGTCCTATATCTACGTTAATTTTAACTCCAAAAAAAAAAATGACCTCATACATAATGGAATGGGTAGCTTTATCATTTCATAAGAAAAAAAATAGAGAAAATATATTAATTCAGGAAAATTTGGATTATTAGGCAAATCGGGCCTTGCATAGTAGGCCGAGAAGTGCGTTCTGGCTACTAGGTAGACATATATATATATATATATATATATATATATATATATATATATATATATATATATATATATATATATATATATATATATATATATATATATATATATATATATATATGTCGTACCTAGTAGCCAGAACTCACTTCTCAGCCTACTATGCATGGCCCGATTTGCCTAATAAGCCAAGTTTTCCTGAATTAATATATTTTCTCTAAATTTTTTCGTATGAAATGATAAAGCTACCCATTTCATTATGCATGAGTTCAATTTTTTTCATTGGAGTTAAAATTAACGTAGATATATGACCGAACCTAACCAACCCTACCTAACCTAACCTAACCTATCTCTATAAGTTAGGTTGGGTTATGTAGCCGAAAAAGTTAGGTTAGGTTAGGTTAGGTAGGTTCGGTAGCCAAAAAAAAATTAATTCATGAAAACTTGGCTTATTAGGCAAATCGGGCCTCGCATAGTAGGCTGAGAAGTGAGTTCTGGCTACTACCCAGCAAACAATTTTAGGTTGCCACAACATATCTGGAAAGAATTTGAAAGTATTGGAAACGTTTGTTTTATCGTATCAGATACGATATTGTGTGTGGACTTAAATAGGTTTCCAAAACTTATAACCAAGACATATGTATCTA
>NC_091210.1:11217148-11242148 GCF_040958095.1 Procambarus clarkii | reverse complement strand
CTACATATTTAGTCAAAATCAATTACATTATTTTATCTTATTCATAGCATAAATGTTCACAAAGATTACTAAAAAGAGATTGAATTAGACTACAGCAAATTGGCAAACTTTACCTTGTATCTGTTTCCACCGTGTTTGTTTGGGGCGTTCTTCAACATATCAGCAATACTTGTCTCAACATCTCTTTCAGTTGCATTAGTGTGGGTGTTGATACAGGCTTCTGGAAAGTTATAAGAATTAATTAATATATATAATTATAATTCTTTTTGTCAGGAGACAAGAAGCCACAGAGTAATAACATTGTTGGCTTTTATTTAGGTGTTCCCCTGTTCTCCAGTCTTCCTCCGTCCCCTCGTCCCCTTTGTCCTCCCCAGCATTCTCCATTCCCCTGTCCCCTCGTCCTCCCCACCATTACCCTCTCCTCTGTTCCCTCGTCTTCCCCACCATCCCCCCTGTCGTCCTCCCCACCATTCTAAACTACCTCATCCCATGCATTCCATGATGGTCTGATGCTTCCATCTGAAAATTGGGAACATCAAAAGATCTGACTTTCCCAATTTTCTGATGGGAACATCAAATGATCTGATATTCCCATCACTGAAAAATAAAAACAGATAAAAAAAATGATATGAAAAAATAGAAAATAAAATATACTCATGAAATGAACAGAATGGTTAACAACGCAGCTCAATTGCAATGCAATGTCACAATAACATTTAAATATACTTTAAGATATAATCTAGAAGAAAATAAGGATATTGAAACGGTTCATGAACTCTATTTCAATAAAGGACACTATGGGGAACTTTGAAAAATAGTTATTGAGTATAATTAGACAGACTTGTTGCTAGGCAGAGGAGTAATGAGATATATGGCAAATTTTGCAAAATATACAATGAAGGTACACAAACATTCATACCCAAACAAAGCAAAATGCTAGGTAAGAACAAAGCATTTGGCCCGTAGGAGAAAGGAGATACCCACAAGACTAGAATACAAGTCATTAACAAGCATGCAAGTATAATACATAATACATGCAGACATATATATAATCCAAAAAAATGTCAAATTTACGTACTTATTATTACATTACAAATATCCAAGGTTTTGAAGACACGTTTCCTCTTGCGCCCAACGAGTGAATACTGAGACCAGACCCCATAGGTCCCTATCCTCCTCATCATTCGTCTCACTGTGTCTCCACAGCTTGCACCGCCCATTTGAGACAGCGTCTGGACCTGTTAAAATAATGCATAAGCTGTAAGGTAATAGAGAATAATATATATCTTTCAATCTCAACATTAGATTTTCTAATTTCCAACTGTATTAAATAAATAGCATTAAAATATTTTCCTTCTTAACTATTACAAAAATCAACGAATTTGAGTAACTTTTGCTTTTGTTTTATTTGTACCTTAAACATAACACTGAACAATCAATTATGTGCCACCCCACCTTCCTTCATCTGCAAAAAAACTAATCAAAAGACATATGTACAAGGCTAAAAAAATTCAGCAACACTTACCATACTCAGGCTAAAAGAATTAAGCAACACTTACCATACTCTTTTTATATTCACTGTTAACTTTTAGCTCATGTGACAGACTTTCCACTTGCTCAACAGTTTCAAGTGGGGATGGAAGAATGTCTTCCAGGATTGGTATATCTCCATGTGTTTTTGACATATGGGTTTCCGTCATTTTGACAATATTCAGGATATCCCCTGATAAAAATGTCAATTTTGATAATTCCTTCATCATGTATTCCATTATGCCAAAACCATAATCATAATCATCTGTATCAAACCTTATTACAGGTAAAACCAGTAGGCAGTCTACTGTATTTTATCAAACCGTTATTAGTATAATAGATCTCGTAATAATTTTGCAAAAATAATGGCATTTACTATTTTTAAAAGATTATTAGCAAATTTACAGAAATGGTGCATTCGGAAGACAAAACCAATTTTTCACTTTTGACAATTGAGCACCTGCTACATCCAGATTCTAGGGAGGAAAGGAAGGACGATCTTACTGGATCCCATAGCCTCTCCGAGGCACAAACCAGGCTTTTACACAAACCCCCCCCCCCCTGCACCCGAGCTTTTTAAAATAGTAAATGCCACTATTTTTGCAAAATTATTACGAGATCTATTATTCTAGAGAATAATGCATATAAATGCATATATGCATATAAATACAAAAGTAAATCAAATCTTATCCTTGTATAATATACAAGCTGATGTGAGATCCCTGTCTACAGGTGGACTGGAACTATTATCCAGTAGGCAGTCTACTGTATTTTATCAAACCGTTATTAGTATAATAGATCTCGTAATAATTTTGCAAAAATAATGGCATTTACTATTTTTAAAAGATTATTAGCAAATTTACAGAAATGGTGCATTCGGAAGACAAAACCAATTTTTCACTTTTGACAATTGAGCACCTGCTACATCCAGATTCTAGGGAGGAAAGGAAGGACGATCTTACTGGATCCCATAGCCTCTCCGAGGCACAAACCAGGCTTTTACATAACCACCCCCCCTGCACCCGAGCTTTTTAAAATAGTAAATGCCATTATTTTTGCAAAATTATTACGAGATCTATTATACTAATAACGGTAAATAAATAATAAATAGTAAATAAATCAAAATCAGTTACATTATTTTATCTTATTCATAGCATAAATGTTCTCGAAGATTACTAAAAAGAAATTGAATTAGACTACAGCAAATTGGCAAACTTTACCTTGTATCTGTTTCCACCGAGTTTGTTTGGGGCGTTCTTCAACATATCAGCAATACTTGTCTCAACATCTCTTTCAGTTGCATTAGTGTGGGTGTTGATACAGGCTTCTGGAAAGTTATAAGAATTAATTAATATATATAATTATAATTCTTTTTGTCAGGAGACAAGAAGCCACAGAGTAATAACATTGTTGGCTTTTATTTAGGTGTTCCCCTGTTCTCCAGTCTTCCTCCGTCCCCTCGTCCCCTTTGTCCTCCCCAGCATTCTCCATTCCCCTGTCCCCTCGTCCTCCCCACCATTACCCTCTCCTCTGTTCCCTCGTCTTCCCCACCATCCCCCCTGTCGTCCTCCCCACCATTCTAAACTACCTCATCCCATGCATTCCATGATGGTCTGATGCTTCCATCTGAAAATTGGGAACATCAAAAGATCTGACTTTCCCAATTTTCTGATGGGAACATCAAATGATCTGATATTCCCATCACTGAAAAATAAAAACAGATAAAAAAAATGATATGAAAAAATAGAAAATAAAATATACTCATGAAATGAACAGAATGGTTAACAACGCAGCTCAATTGCAATGCAATGTCACAATAACATTTAAATATACTTTAAGATATAATCTAGAAGAAAATAAGGATATTGAAACGGTTCATGAACTCTATTTCAATAAAGGACACTATGGGGAACTTTGAAAAATAGTTATTGAGTATAATTAGACAGACTTGTTGCTAGGCAGAGGAGTAATGAGATATATGGCAAATTTTGCAAAATATACAATGAAGGTACACAAACATTCATACCCAAACAAAGCAAAATGCTAGGTAAGAACAAAGCATTTGGCCCGTAGGAGAAAGGAGATACCCACAAGACTAGAATACAAGTCATTAACAAGCATGCAAGTATAATACATAATACATGCAGACATATATATAATCCAAAAAAATGTCAAATTTACGTACTTATTATTACATTACAAATATCCAAGGTTTTGAAGACACGTTTCCTCTTGCGCCCAACGAGTGAATACTGAGACCAGACCCCATAGGTCCCTATCCTCCTCATCATTCGTCTCACTGTGTCTCCACAGCTTGCACCGCCCATTTGAGACAGCGTCTGGACCTGTTAAAATAATGCATAAGCTGTAAGGTAATAGAGAATAATATATATCTTTCAATCTCAACATTAGATTTTCTAATTTCCAACTGTATTAAATAAATAGCATTAAAATATTTTCCTTCTTAACTATTACAAAAATCAACGAATTTGAGTAACTTTTGCTTTTGTTTTATTTGTACCTTAAACATAACACTGAACAATCAATTATGTGCCACCCCACCTTCCTTCATCTGCAAAAAAACTAATCAAAAGACATATGTACAAGGCTAAAAAAATTCAGCAACACTTACCATACTCAGGCTAAAAGAATTAAGCAACACTTACCATACTCTTTTTATATTCACTGTTAACTTTTAGCTCATGTGACAGACTTTCCACTTGCTCAACAGTTTCAAGTGGGGATGGAAGAATGTCTTCCAGGATTGGTATATCTCCATGTGTTTTTGACATATGGGTTTCCGTCATTTTGACAATATTCAGGATATCCCCTGATAAAAATGTCAATTTTGATAATTCCTTCATCATGTATTCCATTATGCCAAAACCATAATCATAATCATCTGTATCAAACCTTATTACAGGTAAAACCAGTAGGCAGTCTACTGTATTTTATCAAACCGTTATTAGTATAATAGATCTCGTAATAATTTTGCAAAAATAATGGCATTTACTATTTTTAAAAGATTATTAGCAAATTTACAGAAATGGTGCATTCGGAAGACAAAACCAATTTTTCACTTTTGACAATTGAGCACCTGCTACATCCAGATTCTAGGGAGGAAAGGAAGGACGATCTTACTGGATCCCATAGCCTCTCCGAGGCACAAACCAGGCTTTTACACAAACCCCCCCCCCCCTGCACCCGAGCTTTTTAAAATAGTAAATGCCACTATTTTTGCAAAATTATTACGAGATCTATTATTCTAGAGAATAATGCATATAAATGCATATATGCATATAAATACAAAAGTAAATCAAATCTTATCCTTGTATAATATACAAGCTGATGTGAGATCCCTGTCTACAGGTGGACTGGAACTATTATCCAGTAGGCAGTCTACTGTATTTTATCAAACCGTTATTAGTATAATAGATCTCGTAATAATTTTGCAAAAATAATGGCATTTACTATTTTTAAAAGATTATTAGCAAATTTACAGAAATGGTGCATTCGGAAGACAAAACCAATTTTTCACTTTTGACAATTGAGCACCTGCTACATCCAGATTCTAGGGAGGAAAGGAAGGACGATCTTACTGGATCCCATAGCCTCTCCGAGGCACAAACCAGGCTTTTACACAAACCCCCCCCCCCCTGCACCCGAGCTTTTTAAAATAGTAAATGCCACTATTTTTGCAAAATTATTACGAGATCTATTATTCTAGAGAATAATGCATATAAATGCATATATGCATATAAATACAAAAGTAAATCAAATCTTATCCTTGTATAATATACAAGCTGATGTGAGATCCCTGTCTACAGGTGGACTGGAACTATTATCCAGTAGGCAGTCTACTGTATTTTATCAAACCGTTATTAGTATAATAGATCTCGTAATAATTTTGCAAAAATAATGGCATTTACTATTTTTAAAAGATTATTAGCAAATTTACAGAAATGGTGCATTCGGAAGACAAAACCAATTTTTCACTTTTGACAATTGAGCACCTGCTACATCCAGATTCTAGGGAGGAAAGGAAGGACGATCTTACTGGATCCCATAGCCTCTCCGAGGCACAAACCAGGCTTTTACACAAACCCCCCCCCCCCTGCACCCGAGCTTTTTAAAATAGTAAATGCCACTATTTTTGCAAAATTATTACGAGATCTATTATTCTAGAGAATAATGCATATAAATGCATATATGCATATAAATACAAAAGTAAATCAAATCTTATCCTTGTATAATATACAAGCTGATGTGAGATCCCTGTCTACAGGTGGACTGGAACTATTATCCAGTAGGCAGTCTACTGTATTTTATCAAACCGTTATTAGTATAATAGATCTCGTAATAATTTTGCAAAAATAATGGCATTTACTATTTTTAAAAGATTATTAGCAAATTTACAGAAATGGTGCATTCGGAAGACAAAACCAATTTTTCACTTTTGACAATTGAGCACCTGCTACATCCAGATTCTAGGGAGGAAAGGAAGGACGATCTTACTGGATCCCATAGCCTCTCCGAGGCACAAACCAGGCTTTTACACAAACCCCCCCCCCCTGCACCCGAGCTTTTTAAAATAGTAAATGCCACTATTTTTGCAAAATTATTACGAGATCTATTATTCTAGAGAATAATGCATATAAATGCATATATGCATATAAATACAAAAGTAAATCAAATCTTATCCTTGTATAATATACAAGCTGATGTGAGATCCCTGTCTACAGGTGGACTGGAACTATTATCCAGTAGGCAGTCTACTGTATTTTATCAAACCGTTATTAGTATAATAGATCTCGTAATAATTTTGCAAAAATAATGGCATTTACTATTTTTAAAAGATTATTAGCAAATTTACAGAAATGGTGCATTCGGAAGACAAAACCAATTTTTCACTTTTGACAATTGAGCACCTGCTACATCCAGATTCTAGGGAGGAAAGGAAGGACGATCTTACTGGATCCCATAGCCTCTCCGAGGCACAAACCAGGCTTTTACATAACCCCCCCCCCTGCACCCGAGCTTTTTAAAATAGTAAATGCCATTATTTTTGCAAAATTATTACGAGATCTATTATACTAATAACGGTAAATAAATAATAAATAGTAAATAAATCAAAATCAGTTACATTATTTTATCTTATTCATAGCATAAATGTTCTCGAAGATTACTAAAAAGAAATTGAATTAGACTACAGCAAATTGGCAAACTTTACCTTGTATCTGTTTCCACCGAGTTTGTTTGGGGCGTTCTTCAACATATCAGCAATACTTGTCTCAACATCTCTTTCAGTTGCATTAGTGTGGGTGTTGATACAGGCTTCTGGAAATTTATAAGAATTAATTAATATATATAATTATAATTCACTTTGCTATTCCCCATTCCACAGTCCTCTCGTCCTTCCCACTTCCCTGTCCCCACATCATCCCCACTATTCCCACTTCCCTGTCCCATCGTCCTCCTTACCATTTTCCCCTCCCCTGTCCTTCTTCCTCCCCCACCATCTCCCATTCACCTGTCCCTTTGTCCTCCCCAGCATTCCCCTGTCCCCACCATCCCCAACTCCCCAGTCCCCTCGTCCTCCCCACCATTACCCTCTCCTCTGTCCCCTCGTCTTCCCCACCATACCCCCCTCTCGTCCTCCCCACCATTCCAAACTACCTCATCCGATGCATTCTATAATGGTCTGATGCTTCCATCAGAAAATTGGGAACATCAAATGATCTGATATTCCCATCACTGAAAAATAAGAACAGCTAAAAAAATGAAATGAAAAAAATAAAAAAATAAACTATACTCATGAAATGAACAGTATGGTAAACAACACAGCTCAATTTCAATGCAATGTCACACAAAATTATTAAATCGAAATGAAAATAAATTGAAATCTATGAAAATTCAAATTATCAATACAATCGGAAATATTGAAATAATATCGCAACATAATATAGTGTGGGTTGCTCTTACGTGCAACAGACGGTGCTGTTTTTCAAAAAAGGCATGGTTTTACCTGTCACAAGTGTGGCATCTATACTTATACTCACGAAATGAACGGTATGGTAAACAACATAGCTCAATTGCAATGCAATGTCACAATAACATTTAATAACAATAATAACAATAACATTTAAATATACTTTAAGATATAATCTAGAAGAAAATAAGAACATTGAAACGGTTCATGAACTCGATTTCAATAAAGGACACTATGGGGAACTTTGAAAAACAGTTAATGAGTATAATTAGACAGACTTGTTGCTAGGCAGAGGAGTAAATAATGAGATATATGGCAAATTTTGCAAAATATACGGCACACAAACATTCATACCCAAACAAAGCAAAATGCTAGGTAAGAACAAAGCAGTTGGCCCGTAGGGGAAAGGAGATACCCACAAGACTGGAATACAAGTCATTAACAAGCACACAAGTACTACACTACACAACAACCGCACTACTACCAGAACTGGACGAATCACTACCAAAACAACACATTGCACATCACTACCAAAACAACACAACACAACACAAGCATTGGCAAAGAATTATAGACCAGTTGCACTAACATCCCACATAATAAAATTATTTGAGAGTGATCAGGAGTCAGATTACTAGTTTTATAGAGACCAATGACCTCCACAATCCAGGCCAACAAGGATTTAGAGCAGTTTCTATGATCGAGCCACTGAGATCTATAAAGAATTCTGATCAAGAAAGAGATCTAGGGGTGGTTTTAGATAGAAAACTATAACCTAAGGATCATATTAAGAACATTCTGCGAGGGGCCTATGCTACACTTTTTAACTTTAGAATTGCTTTTAAATACATAGGTCAAAAAGTTTTAAAAGTTTTAAAAGTTTTTTAAACCTCTCGTGTATCATGAGTGTGTTAAAGCATCAGATGGTGCATTCAGATGATGAATATTACCTAGTTCCTTCATCTGGGAAGAATGAACACATATTGGTGCATTCGGATGATAAAAACTAACTACTGTAGTTTAATTGATCAACAGACTGTATATCATATGCAGACTGTATGTGGATCTGCGGGCCACTCCAAACAACAGCCTGGTGGACCAAGCTCCACCAGGGCTAAAGCACAAAGTGATATAGATGTGATAGAGAAACTAGGTCAAATGGAGGAGTAGGTCTGTATATTAAACAGCACCTGACGTGCACAGAGCTACTAAACTCAATGTGGTGGTAGAGTGGTGGGGGGGGGGAAACATTGCAGAAAAAAACAAAAATACAATTTGGTCAACAAAACAGCATTGTTTAAAATAGAAGACATGGGTTGTCATTTTGGGGGTAAGGTAGGTTACATTGAGTTAATTAGTTAGTACTTAGTTTTTATCTTAAACTGGTTGGGAGAGGTACAGTGTTGCTGTGCTGGTGAAAGAACACCTAAAGGTAAATTAAATAATGATTGCGAATCCACAAGAAGTTGACATAATATCGCTAGAGATCTGCAATCAGGATGATAAACTTTCCTTAAAGAATTTGACAAACACTTGCTGATAGGACATGAAGTAAATGAAATGTATGTCAAGTTTTGTGAAATATATGATAAAAGCACAACAAAATTTGTACCAAAGGAGAGATGCAGAACTAGGAAAAGGGGTTTGTTCAACAGAAATTGCGAGAGGGCCTGAGACCCAAACACACACAAATGGAATCAATATATAGCAAGAGGCCAAACCCCCAAACATACAAGCGATGCAAAGATGCGAGAAACAGCAGCAGCATTAAGGAGAGGGACTTAAGGACCATAAATAAAGTGTGAAAATAAACTCGAGTAAATTTTTTTAACTACTCTCGACAGTGAAGAAAAACAAATATTCAGACGATTTGTGTTAGAATCATTAATCTTACACTTTCGGTCATATTCAACAACACAAATACATACACACACATTCCTGTTGCTGTAGCAAGTGAAGAATTACACACACAGATCACAATAACGTGATGCATCAAATGAACAAATCCACAAGGGCCGTGACGAGGATTCGAACCTGCGTCCGGGAGCATCCCAGACACTGCCTTAATCGACTGAGCTACAACAGGGTAAAAGGGTTGAAACCGAAGTTCTACTGAACTTACTGGATCCCATAGCCTCTCCGAGGCACAAACCAGGCTTTTACACAACCCCCCCCCCCTGCACCCGAGCTATGTCAACAGGCCGTTCTCCCTCTTCGCCCTTCCGAATGCACCATATCAGTAAATTTTTTAATAATCTTTTAAAAATAGTAAATGCCACTATTTTTGCAAAATTATTACGAGATCTATTATTCTATAGAATAATGCATATAAATGCATATATGCATATAAATACAAAACATAAATACAAAAGTAAATGTAAATAATTTTACCTTGCACCTAGATCCACCAAGCCTGTATGGCGCGCGTTTCAGTACTTCGGAAATCTAGAACTATCTTGAATCTCTAATCTGCAATGAAACAATACATATTATTGCACTTACCAAAACATGGATGAATGTAGAAAATACAGAACTATTAGCTGAATATCAAATAAATGGATTTAATCTATTTCACACAGATAGATATATTACACCGTGTATATTAGGTAATACCTAACATACACGCCTCCACACACACTACATTTGAAATGTAGTCTCAAAAAGACTACATTTCAACAGCAAAGATTACTCCATAAAAAAATAATTAAATTATTGACCAACATGAGAGAGGGTTAGCCAACATGAGGGTTGTGTTGATTGCCTGAAAATATTTAAATTGTGTAATGTATTGAATGGCATTTTTCAAGTTACAACATTTTTTAAATTACTGAACTAGGTTCTAGGCTTTGCTAGGCTTAATTCAATTATTACAGATAAGCCTAACCTAGCCTAGAACCCAGTGGGTTCTCTTCCTATTGGGGAGTGTTGTACATGCCTCGCCTCCACATACACACTAGCACAGCCAGGCCTCGCCTCCACATTTAAACCAACCAAGCCCACAAATACGTTAACATGGACCAGCATTACACCGTCTAACATACTCTGTCAGATGTAACAACTAAATTTGTGAATTCAAGACCAAATCTATTGTATAACACAGTGTTAGTACGAGAAAAACATTACTTACATTCGAAGCCGTGTTTTAAAATGGCGGCGGTCTTGTACTGACGCTCCAAACTGTGTGTTCGTTTGCGTATGATGAACGTGTGACAATTTACTACAACAATTATTTAATTATTCTTATTCTTTATTTTAATATTTTTAGGGTACATGAAATTTCAAACTTATTTGCACACAATAATATAATTGCATTGTCATAACCTTTATATATTACGGAAAATACGATGACATGAACGAAGTCAAAGTGAAGTTGAAGTCAAAGTCATTCGCCGAACGTATTAGTCATTTTTTTTCATACATACATAGTTGATTTACAAACATAATGTTGACGTACATAATGTTTCATACATACATAGTTGATTTACAAACATAATGAATGACGTACATACAATAATAATGTCAGGACAGTGATATAATTATAAACTTTCAAAGCACTGTATCGCCCATGTGTCGTCTTGTCACCAATACTGGGTAACAGTTCCGCCACTTCCCACACTCTTGCGGGTGGGCAGCGACCATTATTCTACGTTTATATTCATATCACCGTGTTGGGAATTTCATTGCGAGTACATTGATACCAAAATTAACGCTGTAGGACAAGTGTGGAAGTGATAACAATCCCAAGAGTAAAAACATTTTGTTGCTCTTGGGCACTCACGGCGAGTCATCTACGTAGGTATTTATTGGGTGCTGGTATTCATATAACTTTTGGTGACCGTTTTTGCTGATTTTCTTCTAGAGAATGTTATTGCGAACACGTTGGTACCAAAATGAAATACATAGCTCGAGAACTAAGGTCAGGAGAGTAAAAAGAGTATACACATTTTTGTTTTGACGCTTAATTAAGGTTATTGTGAGTACTCATCGCCTGCCTAGAAACTGGAACTAGTAATTCCATCTATCATACATATCATACAAGAGGAGCCACACATCTATGGATCATCCAATAAAATCAGCAGACTTCTAGATGTTACTACTGCTCGGCTTAGACTCGGTTACAAGTATCTCTGGGAATTCTCATTATCTGCTGATGTAGACCTGACCAAATGTAAACTGTGTCAACAAAATTATTCGCACACCCTCCGTCACTATGTGATGGAGTGCGAAAAGATACATGAATTTAGAGACAATTCTATAACCAATGTTCCAGCGATGTGTCAATATTTCATTCAAAATGATCTGCTACCAGAAATTTTAGCCAAATATCCCCAGTTTGCTAACTGTAGATAACAACTAAGTGATTGTAACCTATCCACCGCTGCCCACTGGATGGGGGACGGTGTGCAGGACAAACATATAAATTTTGATACTAGCTCTCCACATATGTCAGTTGCTTAATTTAGAACCTGTACTTGAGGTCGATCTCGAACCCATTGTTGATGTGATGACTTATATTGAATTTTGTAACTATATCATCAAGATTGTAACCAGCTTAGCTAAATGTAGTGTGGGGTTCAGTCCCTAAGCCCATATATGTGCCTCTCTAACCATTTAGGTTACAGGGCAAAAACATAAAAACAAAGGTAACTGCAGAAGGCCTATTGGCCCATACCAGGCAGCTCCTATCTATAACAGATAAACACTAAGTACTACCTAATTAACTCAATGTAACCTACCAACCTAACCCCCAAAATGTCAATCCATATCTTTTATTTTAAACAATGCTGTTTTGTTGACCAAATTGTATTTTTACTCTTTTTCTGTCATGTTTCTCCCACCCCTGTTTTTTCCCTTTTTTCTTATTTTTTCTCAACATAATTCATACTTTAATTATGCGGATCAGGACATCACCTGATCAAACACATCAAACATCGTTTGACCACCATCAAACACACACATTTCGTGTGTGTTTGACGCTCACTGATATGTACCAGCGTTGTTTTATATATGGTGCTATTCTATCTTACGCTTTGTTGCTCTTTTTTACCTACGGGCTCATAGAACATTCTATTGCGAAAACATTGGCACAAAAATGAATGACGTACATACAATAATAATGTCAGGACAGTGATATAATTATAAACTTTCAAAGCACTGTATCGCCCATGTGTCGTCTTGTCACCAATACTGGGTAACAGTTCCGCCACTTCCCACACTCTTGCGGGTGGGCAGCGACCATTATTCTACGTTTATATTCATATCACCGTGTTGGGAATTTCATTGCGAGTACATTGATACCAAAATTAACGCTGTAGGACAAGTGTGGAAGTGATAACAATCCCAAGAGTAAAAACATTTTGTTGCTCTTGGGCACTCACGGCGAGTCATCTACGTAGGTATTTATTGGGTGCTGGTATTCATATAACTTTTGGTGACCGTTTTTGCTGATTTTCTTCTAGAGAATGTTATTGCGAACACGTTGGTACCAAAATGAAATACATAGCTCGAGAACTAAGGTCAGGAGAGTAAAAAGAGTATACACATTTTTGTTTTGACGCTTAATTAAGGTTATTGTGAGTACTCATCGCCTGCCTAGAAACTGGAACTAGTAATTCCATCTATCATACATATCATACAAGAGGAGCCACACATCTATGGATCATCCAATAAAATCAGCAGACTTCTAGATGTTACTACTGCTCGGCTTAGACTCGGTTACAAGTATCTCTGGGAATTCTCATTATCTGCTGATGTAGACCTGACCAAATGTAAACTGTGTCAACAAAATTATTCGCACACCCTCCGTCACTATGTGATGGAGTGCGAAAAGATACATGAATTTAGAGACAATTCTATAACCAATGTTCCAGCGATGTGTCAATATTTCATTCAAAATGATCTGCTACCAGAAATTTTAGCCAAATATCCCCAGTTTGCTAACTGTAGATAACAACTAAGTGATTGTAACCTATCCACCGCTGCCCACTGGATGGGGGACGGTGTGCAGGACAAACATATAAATTTTGATACTAGCTCTCCACATATGTCAGTTGCTTAATTTAGAACCTGTACTTGAGGTCGATCTCGAACCCATTGTTGATGTGATGACTTATATTGAATTTTGTAACTAGCTCATCAAGATTGTAACTTGCTTAGCTAAATGAATTGTGGGGTTCAGTCCCTGAGCCCATTATGTGCCTCTGTAACCCTTTCCACAACCGCCCACAAGATGGGTATGGGGTGCATAATGGGGTGGGGTGTCTTGGCCAAACGTGCCACATCAAAACCACAAGTTGACATTGAATGTGAATTAACAATGAGACAAGTAAGATTTATACTAATACATTTATACTAACTCTGTTGAGCGTTGACCATTTATACATCAAATCTGTTGATGTGAGCACTTTAGTTTAGTCTGCCGTTTAAAGAAAAAAAGAGCATATCAATGGTATATCACAGAAAACGAATTTATCATAAACTCATGTATTTGTCTTATCATATTGAACTGCATTCATATTTTTAATATATAACAATATGAATATACAAATTTCTGTAAATCCCCTACCTTGTTGGAATCTGTGGAAATGAATGAGCAAATGTGCTGGCTGAAGGCGCTGAAGGAAACCACATTGGTTTCATTTTGGATACAAATGTCCATGGAAATTCAAAATGGAAACTAATTATATAGTTGAACCTGCAGAGACGAGTTTAAGAATCTGTGTTGAGAGTGATGGACACAGCCTTCACAATTATACTTCAGAGAATGTAAACATCTAAGAGTCATTAGAAATATGTGTAGAATAATAAACCCTACATTGTTTGAGTTAGGGAAAACACCATTTGTGATATATAGATACTATAGCTGTTCCTAAAGATTCACCCTTTTTTGCACCAGCAAGATAACATATAAGATTTTAAGAGTTGACGAATGTTAATATTCTTGTTTGATAAACTGTGAACTTGAGACATAGTTAATAAGAACATATTAACACAACAAAATGTTTTCAAAATCCTTAACACCACTTTCCAGCAACTTATATAATTTATATAAATTATTTTAGAGAATAATACATAAATTATATATTTAAACATGATATAGTGTTTAGTGGAATGTATAAGGAGTCAAATTGTGTTAAAAAGAGCAATTTTTAGAAAATTTGGAAAAATACTTTTTTCTGTTCAAATTATAACTAAATGGATTATAAAGGTTTCACTCAGCCAATATATATCATTCACAATTTATTAATGAATTTTACAAAAAAACACCATAAATTTTATATTTAAACATGTAAAAACTATTTGTTTTACATTTGGAAGAAAATAATTGTAGAAAAACAATTTATAATTAAACCTTTGTGTTTGGATTTTTGGAGTAAAAGTTTCTCAAAGGCTCTCCTGCACCATTCTCAATGCAAATCATTCCCACACCTATGGCAAGAGATAGGCGAACGTTGTGTAGATGATTTGTGTTTGCTGGGTAGGTACGACATATATATGTATATATATATATATATATATATATATATATATATGTCGTACCTAATAGCCAGAACGCACTTCTCAGCCTACTATTCAAGGCCCGATTTGCCTAATAAGCCAAGTTTTCATGAATTAATGTTTTTTCGTCTACCTAACCTACCTAACCTAACCTAACCTAGCTTTTTTTGGCTACCTAACCTAACCTTACCTATAAATATAGGTTAGGTTAGGTTAGGTAGGGTTGGTTAGGTTCGGTCATATATCTACGTTAATTTTAACTCCAATAAAAAAAATTGACCTCATACATAGAGAAAAGGGTTGCTTTATCATTTCATAAGAAAAAAATTATAGTAAATATATTAATTCAGGAAAACTTGGCTTATTAGGCAAATCGGGCCTTGAATAGTAGGCTGAGAAGTGAGTTCTGGCTACTAGGTACGACATATATATATATATATATATATATATATATATATATATATATATATATATATATGTCGTACCTAATAGCCAGAACGCACTTCTCAGCCTACTATTCAAGGCCCGATTTGCCTAATAAGCCAAGTTTTCATGAATTAATGTTTTTTCGTCTACCTAACCTACCTAACCTAACCTAACCTAGCTTTTTTTGGCTACCTAACCTAACCTTACCTATAAATATAGGTTAGGTTAGGTTAGGTAGGGTTGGTTAGGTTCGGTCATATATCTACGTTAATTTTAACTCCAATAAAAAAAAATTGACCTCATACATAGAGAAAAGGGTTGCTTTATCATTTCATAAGAAAAAAATTATAGTAAATATATTAATTCAGGAAAACTTGGCTTATTAGGCAAATCGGGCCTTGAATAGTAGGCTGAGAAGTGAGTTCTGGCTACTAGGTACGACATATATATATATATATATTTATATATATATATATATACATATATATATATATATATATATATAAGTATATATATATATATATATATATATATATATATATATATATATATATATATATATATATATATATATATATATATATATATATGTCGTACCTAGTAGCCAGAACTCACTTCTCAGCCTACTATTCAAGGCCCGATTTGCCTAATAAGCCAAGTTTTCCTGAAATAATATATTTACTATAATTTTTTTCTTATGAAATGATAAAGCAACCCTTTTCTCTATGTATGAGGTCAATTTTTTTTTATTGGAGTTAAAATTAACGTAGATATATGACCGAACCTAACCAACCCTACCTAACCTAACCTAACCTATATTTATAGGTAAGGTTAGGTTAGGTAGCCAAAAAAAGCTAGGTTAGGTTAGGTTAGGTAGGTTAGGTAGACGAAAAAACATTAATTCATGAAAACTTGGCTTATTAGGCAAATCAGGCCTTGCATAGTAGGCTGAGAAGAGCGTTCTGGCTATTAGGTACGACATATATATATATATATATATATATATATATATATATATATATATATATATATATATATATATATATATGTCGTACCTAGTAGCCAGAACGCACTTATCAGCCTACTATGCAAGGCCCGATTTGCCTAATAAGCCAGGTTTTAATGAATTAATTGTTTTTCGACACCCTAACCTACCTAACCTAACCTAACATAACTTTTTCGGCTACCTAACCTAACCTAACCTATAAAGATAGGTTAGGTTAGGTTAGGTAGGGTTGGTTAGGTTCCGTCATATATCTACGTTAATTTTAACTCCAATAAAAAAAAATTGACCTCATACATAATGAAATGGGTATCTTTATCATTTCATAAGAAAAAAATTTGAGAAAAAATATTAATTCATGAAAAATTGGCTTATTAGGCAAATCGAGCCTTGCATAGTAGGCCAAATACGACGTTCTGGCTACTAGGTACAACATATATATATATATATATATATATATATATATATATATATATATATATATATATATATATATATATATATATATATATATATATATATATATTTATATATATATATATATATACATATATATATATATATATATAAGTATATATATATATATATATATATATATATATATATATATATATATATATATATAAGTATATATATATATATATATATATATATATATATATATATATATATATATATATATATATATATATATATATATATATATATATATATATATATATATGTCGTACCTACTAGCCAGAACTCACTTTTTGGCCTACTATTCAAGGCCCGATTTGCCTTATAAGCCAAGTTTTCCTGAATTAATATATTTTTTCTAATTTTTTTCTTATGAAATGATAAAGCTACCCATTTCATTATGTATGAGGTCAATTTTTTTTATTGGAGTTAAAATTAACGTAGATATATGACCAAACCTAACCAACCCTACCTAACCTAACCTAACCTATCTTTATAGGTTAGGTTTGGTTAGGTAGCCGAAAAAGTTAGGTTAGGTTAGGTTAGGTAGGTTAGGTAGTCGAAAAACAATTAATTCATGAAAACTTGGCTTATTAGGCAAATCGGGCCTTGCATAGTAGGCTGAGAAGTGCGTTCTGGCTACTAGGTACGACATATATATATATATATATATATATATATATATGTATATATATATATATATATATATATATATATATATATATATATATATATATATATATATATATATATATATATATATATATATATATATATATATATATGTCGTACCTAGTAGAACGCACTTCTCAGCCAACTATGCAAGGCCCGATTTGTCTAATAAGCCAAGTTTTCATGAATTAATGTTTTTTCGACTACCTAACCTACCTAACCTAACTTAACCTAACTTTTTCGGCTACCTAACCTAACCTAATCTATAAAGATAGGTTAGGTTAGGTTAGGTAGGATTGGTTAGGTTCGGTCATATATCTATGTTAAGTTTAACTCCAATAAAAAAAAATTGACATCATACATAATGAAATGGGTATCTTTATCATTTCATAAGAAAAAAATTAGAGAAAATATATGAATTCAGGAAAACTTGGCTTATTAGGCAAATCGGGCCTTGCATAGTAGGCTGAGAAGTGCTTTCTGGCTACTAGGTACGACATATATATATATATATATATATATATATATATATATATATATATATATATATATATATACATATATATACATATATATATACATATATATATATATATATATATATATATATATATATATATATATATATATATATATGTCGTACCTAGTAGCCAGAACTCACTTTTCAGCCTACTATTCAAGGCCCGATTTGCCTAATAAGCCAAGTTTTCCTGAATTAATATATTTACTATAATTTTTTCTTATGAAATGATAAAGCAACCCTTTTCTCTATGTATGAGGTCAATTTTTTTTTATTGGAGTTAAAATTAACGTAGATATGTGACCGAACCTAACCAACCCTACCTAACCTAATCTAACCTATATTTATAGGTAAGGTTAGGTTAGGTAGCCAAAAAAAGCGAGGTTAGGTTAGGTTAGGTAGGTTAGGTAGACGAAAAAACTTTAATTCATGAAAACTTGGCTTATTAGGCAAATCGGGCCTTGAATAGTAGGCTGAGAAGTGCGTTCTGGCTATTAGGTACGACATATATATATATATATATATATATATATATATATATATATATATATATATATATATATATACATATATATATACATATATATATACTTATATATATATATATATATATATATATATATATATATATATATATATATATATATATATATATATATATATATATATATATATATATATATATATATATATATAGAAGGGGGGAGTGATGGGGGAGGCTCTCGAGCTGCCTACAGTGATGTTAGTGGAAAGTTAGTGCGTTCATAAGCAAATCGGTGAGTGTAGTGTTAAAAACAAAGTGCACTAGTGATTTCCCCGAGTGTTTGATAGTGTGTAACAAGTGTGACGGCAGCCTCCCTCGTGTGCCCCCCTCCACCACAACCCCTGCCCGCCATCTTCCCCCACCCCGCTACCTGCGCCCTACCCAGCCAGCCGCCCATCAACACACAGCCTACCCACACACGGTGCACAGGCCATGCCCAACTCCCCCAGGAGGGTAATGCTTGCCGTGTTACTCTCCATCTGGGAAGGAGAGGGTGCACTCAGCGGGCAGCCAGGCGTCATCACATCTAGGCATGGCACATGTCGCACCTGACACACAGCCTCTTTCCAGCCAAGAAGATGGCCACCCAAGAGGGAACTGTCAAGTGTGTGACAGACGGTATCGTCTCAATTCAAATGGAACTGTCCGCTATCATTCTCTCAATTCAGGTGGTTGTCTAGGGTCTAGGCGCCTGCCCCGGGGCAATGACGATGGACAACCTGCTGCAGGAGCGAGGAACAATACCTCCCTCAACTTCATTTCAGCAGATAATCTGCTTGAAGCAATCAAAGCGACGTCCACCAGGACCTTGCCCCACATCCCCAAGGCTGCCCGTCATCAAGCAGCAGCCAAACTCACCAGTCTGCTGACAAAGGTCAACAATGCTCCTAGAACCATTGGAGCATGGCACAATCTCCTTCTATTTGGGAATGCATGCCTAGCATTACCGCCCAGGAGAGACAAGTCATTAGCAACCTCAGTAATCAGAGCTCTTAATGAATTCCCCAGAGCAGACAACCTGGTCCGCCTCCCCCCTCGTGCCAAGAACATCAGCCGCAGGACGACCAACAATAACTCATCTGAGAACCACAAAATGAGAGCACAGATCACCAGGAAAATAGAAGAGGGCAATACCACAGGTGCCATCAGAATCATGACCAGCGATGACACTATTGCCCCCAGGAACGCCACGACAGCAGAGGCTCTTCAAGACAAACACCCACCCAGAGCCCCCGACAGCAGCAGGGATCCCCAGGAAAACAATGCTGGCATAGAACCCTTGACTGTTCGAGAATCTGAGGTGTACAAAGCAGCCATGTCTTTCCCAACAGGTTCAGCAGGGGGCTTTACAGGCCTAAGACCCCAGCACATCAAACAAATGCTGAACCCGGTGCTTGGAGATGCTGCAAAGGATCTTCTAGTGGAACTTACCAGATTCTCCAACATGTGTTTGGCTGGCGGCATCCCTGAGGACATCAGGCCTGTCTTTTATGGAGCAGCACTCTGTGCTCTAAAGAAGAAGGATAGGGGTATCAGGCCCATTGCCGTTGGCAACACCCTCCGACGCCTTGTAGCTAAGGCTGCAGTGAGATCTATCAGCCAGGAAGCAGCCACCTTGCTGAAACCTCATCAGCTCGGGTTTGGGATTCCCCTAGGTTGTGAAGCTGCAGCACATGCAGCGCGGGCTTACATTGTTGATCTCCCGGACCAGAAGGCACTAGTAAAGCTTGACTTCAAAAATGCCTTCAATCAAGTCAGACGAGACGCTGTCCTCAGGGCTGTACACAACCATTTCCGTCCCCTTTACCCATTCATCCGATCGTGCTACAGTGGGGACTCTAAGCTTCTTTTTGGGGAGCATGAAATAAACTCCTGTGAAGGTGTCCAACAAGGTGACCCCTTAGCCCCCCTCCTTTTCTGCCTAGCTATCAAAGAGGTCACTGATAGTCTGACAAGCGAGCTAAACATCTGGTACCTGGATGATGGCACTCTAGCTGGAACTCCGGAAACCATTTTGGGGGATATAAGGAAAATCCAGGAGCAGGGAGCAGCCTTAGGCCTCATTCTCAATGCATCCAAATGTGAAATAATCTCCCGCAACCCAGACATCACTGGGCAAATACAAAATGCTCTTCCAGACATTCTCGTTGTCGAACCACCGGACTGCACTCTCCTCGGTGCCCCCATTGGCCCACGAGCAATCGAGGAGGTCCTGGCTGCAAAAATCACTGACCTAAAGAGAATGCAGGACAGGATTGACAAGATTGATGCCCATGATGCTCTCTTTCTCCTTACAAGATGCCTGTCTCTCCCTAAGTTGACCTACTTTCTGAGATGTTCTCCATCCTACAGCAGCCCTAAGTTAAATGTGTATGACACCCTTCTAAGGTCCATGCTGGTGAAAGTCCTGAACCTGCCATTGGACGACTCTCAGTGGGAGCAAGCAACCCTTCCTGTAAGACTCGGCGGCCTTGGTGTCCGCACAGCCTCCCAAATTGCTCTACCAGCCTTCCTTTCCTCCTCTCATGCATCGCACGACCTCGTCAGAGATATTTTACCTGCAACCCTGAGAGATTCAGCAGGAATACACGATCCTGCTTTCACTGAATGTTCAAATCAGTGGAATGTTCTTGCAGCCCCAGCAACCATTATAGAGCCAACAAAACAACACAAACAGTCCGGCTGCGACCACCCTCTAGTGGAAAAAGTAGCTGATGCCATGCTAAGCGTCGCAACATCAGACAAGGAGAAAGCCCGCCTCAGAGCAGTGCGTGCCCCCCATGCAGGAGACTTCCTCCTGGCAGTACCCATGTCTGCAATGGGCACGCGCCTAGATCCAGAATCCCTTCGTGTAGCAGTGGCCCTCCGCCTTGGTGCCCCAATTCACACTGAATACAAGTGTATTTGCAACAGGGTGGAAGCAGACCAATACGGACTGCATGGGTTGCATTGCGGAAGCACAAAGGGCTGGCATGCAAGACACAACGAGGTCAATGACATCATCAAGAGAAGCCTCGTCTCAGCTGGGTGCCCAGCGGAGAGAGAACCTCGCATCCTAGGGGTCCAAAACCCGGATTTCCCAGCACTTCGCCCTGATGGCATCACCATATACTCATGGAAGGAGGGTAGACAGTTGGTGTGGGACTACACATGTGTATCCACCCTGGCTGACACCTATGTACACTTCGGAGCTGATCAAGCAGGTGGGGCGGCCAACCACAGGGAAACAGCAAAATCACTCAAGTACAGGCGACTGGAAGGTCAATACCTCTTTGTTCCCATAGCGTCTGAGACGCATGGCCCCTGGGGCAAGAGTGCCTTGGGATTTCTCAAGGAATTGGGGTCCAAGCTCATTGACGTCACCAGAGACCCAAGGGCTTCCAGTTTTTTATTTCAGCGTCTCAGTGTGGCGATCCAGAGGGGAAATGCTTGTTGCGTCCTCGGTTCCTGTCCAGAAGCGGAGGAGCTTCAAGAGATCCATAACCTTTAGGCATTTGTCTTGTATGTTTTGTAACCTTTAAATACACAATAAAGGAAAAAAAAAAAAAAGGGAAGGGGGTGGTAGGAGAAAAGCACACAGAAACTGTATTGGAGGGGACCCACATTCCCTCCAATGCGTTATGTGTGGTTTCCTCCGAGGCTATGGGTCCCCCTTCTTCCAGCCAGAGGTGGTACTCCCTTCCCTATTATAAAAAAAAAAAAAAAAAAAAAAAAAAATTATATATATATATATATATATATATATATATATATATATATATATATATATATATATATATATATACATATATATATACATATATATATATATATATATATATATATATATATATATATATATATATATATATATATATATATATATATATATATATGACCGAAAAGGTAAGATTAATAACTCTAACACGAATCTTCTGAATATTTCTTATGTTTTTCTTCACTGTCGGTGGTAATATAAATAACAATTCTCCAAAATTAATTTTGTAATTGTCTGATGCCTGAACGCGTTTCGTAATTCGTATTACATTTTCAAAGACTTAATTTACACACAAATTCTTTGTATTTATACTCTATTGGATGAGGTGATATGGTACAAAAGTTTTGGGTGAGGTGACAAACACAAGACAGAACACGGAACAATGGGTATAAATTGGATAAGTGAACATACGAATGGAAGTAACTGCAGAAGGTCTATTGGCCCATACTTCCTCTTGCTCCTTCCATATTGGTTCGGGGTCTTGAAGTAGGTAGAATATAGCTGTGAATTAATTGGCTGTTGATTGCTGGTGTTGACTTTTTGATGTGTAGTGCCTTGCTGATGTCAAGCCGCCTGCTATCGCCGTACTTATCGATGATTTCTGTGTTCTTTATTAAGATTTCTCTGGTCATGATTTGGTTGTGAGAAGCGATTATGTGTTCCTTGATGGCTTCCTGTTGCTTATGCATTGTTAGTCGCCTAGAAAGAGACGTTGTTTTCTTGCCTATGTACTGAGTTCTTTGGGGCCTTCAGTCCCCAAGTGGGCATTTAAAAACATAGACGACGTTGGTCTCCTTCAAAGCGTTCTGCTTGGTGTCAGGCGAGTTTTTTATGAGTAGATTGGCCGTTTTTTTATTTTATAATAAATTATCAATTGTATATTCTGATTTTTGTCTGTAGGGATGACGTTCCTATGAACAATATCTTTCAGGACCCTTTCCTCCATTTTATGAGCCGTCGAAAAGAAGTTCCTGTAAAATAGTCTAATTGGGGGTACAAGTGTTGTGTTGTTGACTCTGCAGAAGTTGCATGACGTTTTAACTTTTCATTTTATGATGTCTTCAACGAAACCGTTAGAGAAGCCGTTGTTGACTAGGACCTGCCTTACCCTACAGAGTTCTTCATCGACTTCTTTCCATCCTGAGCTGTGGCTTATAGCATGGTCGACGTAAGCATTGACAACATTCCTCTTGTACCTGTCTGGGCAGTCACTATTGACATTGAGGCACATTCCTATGTCTGTTTCTTTGGTGTAGACTGCAGTATGGAAGCCTCCGCTCCTTTCCATGACAGTTACATCCAGAAAGGGCAGCTTCCCATTGTTCTCCATCTCGTACGTGAAACTCAACACAGAATTCTGCTCAAAGGCCTCCTTCAGCTGCTGCATATCTCTGGCATCAGGTACCTGTGTAAAAATGTCGTCAACATACCTGCAGTATATGGCGGGTTTCCAGCCCATGTCAACTAAGACCCTCTGCTCGATGGTGCCCATGTAGATGTTCGCAAACAGGACACCTAGGGGAGAACCCATGGCGACCCCATCTACTTGCTTATTCATGTGCCCATCTGGGCTCACGAAGGGTGCCTTTTTAGTGCTGGCTTGGAGGAGTTTCCTCAGTATGCTTTCTTGCATGTCAAGAGGAGTGCAAGCCGGGTCACGATACACTCTATACACGATATGGCCTGGTATGGGTGATTATCCATGTGTACCATGTACCATACGCACATGTGTACCTATGAGTGTGTGTTTATGTGTATGTGTGTGTGTGTGTGTGTGTGTGTGTGTGTGTGTGTGTGTGTGTGTTTGTTTGTTTGTTTGCTTTACATGAATCTGATCGATTAACATGTGTATATTTGATTATTATTGAGTAAACACATTAATGGAGAATGACCTGGTATGGGTTATAATCCATGTGTACCATGCACCATAGGCACATGTGTACCTAGGTGTGTGTGTGTGTGTGTTTGTTTATGTTATATGAATTTGATAGATTATCACGTGTACATGTGTGTATCAATGTGTACACACATTGATACACACATTCCGGGTCATGGGATGGTAGACGCGTTGCGCGTTGCTCGTTCGATTAAGCTTCATATTTCGGGACATTAGAGGGATACACGGAAAATTCGTTGATTAGTAATTATACAAAGTGCAACACACCGATTAGAAACTACAAAATTCATGGATTGCGTCCGATAGTGCAAATTAGTCAGGACCAGGGGTACGACATCAGTGTCAAGACAAGCACGTGGCGCCACTGATTGGTCAGAGGGTACGCAACTTGATGTGACAGTGAAGACGAAAACTAATTGTGAATAGAATAGTGAGGAAGTGAGTCTAAAACGTGCAGCATTAGAGCTATACCGGTGCTAAGGGGAACAAGAAGCTGATTACTCGTGCTATAATGAATAAGAGGGAGGTATCTACCTCTGGCAGCAGCGTGGACTCCAGCAGGCCTACGAGACGTCAACAGTACTTCTATCATCTGTTTGTGTTGTGGGGGGAATGGATTGATGGTGAGGCCTCTCAATAAGTCAGTACACCACTAGTGTACAGACTTAATGTATTATAATAGTTAGTCTTGGATATAAGTAACAAA
>NC_091210.1:11193000-11216648 GCF_040958095.1 Procambarus clarkii | reverse complement strand
TTTCAGCGCCTTAGTGTGGAGATCCAGAGTGGAATTGCTCACAGCATCCATGCTTCCTGCCCGCAATCCGAGGAGCTGGATGAGCTGGGGAGTTGTAATATAAATATTATGATTAAATTGTATTTATTTTTTCGTTTCGTTGCCTTATTTATCATTAATTTTTAAATTTTCGGTATAAAAATTTATTTTTGTGTCTATGGATGTCTGTCTGTGTGTTTGTTTGAGTGTCCCTGTGAGTGTTTGTCCGGTTATACCTGTGGGTCCACGAGGCCATCTGTGTCCCCTCAGATGGTCTCCCTTATCACAGTTTTTGTCTATAGATGTGTGTCTGTGTGAGTGTTCGGGTGAGTGTGTGTCCGGTTATACCTGTGAGTCCACGAGGCCATCTGTGTCCCCTCAGATGGTCTCCCTTATCACACTTTTTGTCTATAGATGTGTGTCTGTGTGAGTGTTCGGGTGAGTGTGTGTCCGGTTATACCTATGAGTCCACGAGGCCATCTGTGTCCCCTCAGATGGTCTTCTTTATCACAGTTTGTGTCTATGGATGCAGGCGATGAGTCACAATAACGCGGCTAAAGTATGTTGACCAGACCACACACTAGAAGTTGAAGGAACGACGACGTTTCGGTAAGTCCTTGACCATTCTCAAGTCGACTGAGAATGTGTCTATGGATGTGTGTCTGGGTGAGTGTCCCTGTGAGTGTCCGGGTGAGTGTGTGTGTTCGGTTATACCTGTGGGTCCACGAGGCAATCTGTGTTCCCTCAGATGGTCTTCCTTATCACAGTTTGTGTCTATGGATGTGTGTCTGAGTGAGTGTCCCTGTGAGTGTCCTGGTGAGTGTGTGTGTGTGTGAGTGTCCGGGTTTATGTGTAGTTTGGTTTCTGGAACCATTTGTGTCCCTCCCTTCAACTCTTTTCCCTTATTCCCACCTTGGGTTCGAATCCCAGGTGATTAGACCTGCCCTAGGTCAATGGATCCAAGGTATCCATCCGTGGGCCTAACGGATTTCACCTCTTCCCCACTTTACTAGGAGTCAGGCTAATTCCAGCAACCCAGAGAACCTTTCGATACAGAGGCAGCTACAGGAGGGGACCACATAAATTAGTGCCCTGTAGTTACGTAACCGTTCCGACAGGCTCGATCGCAATCTATCCAGATGAGAACACGTTCTCATCCGACTAGACCTCGCTGGAGTCGCTGTTTGTCTCAAATTTGGACCCTTTATTTATAGTTAGTATTTTTGGTGTATTAATTGATGTGTATTAATTTGTTAATGACTTAGGTAGAGTGATTTGGGGGGAGAGAGGGAGGGGGGGGTTGGCGTGAGTAGTGTATTATACGAGATCGTGCTTGGGTTAGTATTCACCTTGTTGTGCTTGCGAGGGTTGAGCTTTGCTCTTTCGGCCCAGCTCTCAACTGTCAATCAATCAATCAATCAACTATTACTAACTTGTAACTAACAAAAAATTTTCCACACACACACACACGGGACCAAAGAGCCAGAGCTCAACCCCCGCAAGCACAACTAGGTGAGTACACACACACACACACACACACACACACACACACACACACACACACACACACACACACACACACACACACACACACACACACACAGGAAGCAGCCCATAACAGCTGTTTAAATCCCAGGTACCTATTTACTGCTATGTAACAGGAACAACAGGGTGAAAGAAACTGCCTAGTTTAGTTTCTGCCATCACTGGAGGATCGAACACGGACGCTAGGATTACGAGTTGAGAGCGCTGTCTACTCAGCTGTCAGGCCCCGTAGTGCGTGTACTCGTCAAAAACATAATTTGGGAGAGGTTAGGGGAAAGGAATGATGCTTCCTGGGTTGGGGAGTTGGTGTGGGGTTAGTCACTTGGTGGCCTTGGACCTGTGGGGGAGGGGGGCGAGGGGGTTGCCAGTTATGAATTTAATGATTGAATTTGTTAAGATAGGGTATTTATGTAAAAGACGCTGTGAATAGATAGTAACAAAAGTGTTCCTGACTGCTGTAAGGTAGTGAGTAACTGACTTGTATGTTAGAAAAATGAATGCTTACTAGAAAATTACCTTTTCTTTGAAAATATTTTTTTGCAAAATAAGTACAAGTTATTTTGTAAACAAAATATGATTATTTTCCTTTAATAAACACACATGAACACAAATGGTCCTCGGGAGTCAGAGAGATTGAGAATGAACAGCAAAATAGTAACAAAAAATGAGACAATGATGGGATACTATTTAATTCAAACATAAACCTGTTAAGTATGTAAATTACAGTACCACTAAACACGCGTTCACGTACATATGTCAATCAATTTACATAAATAAACATTCACTAATATGTTCCTTTAACAATGGACACATAGATAATTACCATACACGTGTCAGTCCAATTGCAGGTACACATAGACACACATAGCTGCACTTGTCTGTCGCTCCTGACAATAGTAAACATGTAACAAAAAATGTGACAATGATGGGACACTATGTCATTCAAACGTACACACGCTAACATTATAAATTACAGTAACACTAAACACGCGTACATGTATATATGTCATTCAATTTACATAAAAAAACATTCACTAATATGTTCCTTTTACAATTAACACACAGATAATTACCGTACACATGTCAGTCCAATTGCAGGTATACATAAACACACATAGCTGCACTTGTCTGTCACTCCTGACAATAGTATACATAGGTATACACACAAAACAGTCCTTTATCAACTAATGTGTGTGTGTGTGTGTGTATTTATTCCTTGTATTTATTATTTGTGTCTGCAAATTCGAGTTATTAGCTCTTGGACCCCGCCTTTCTAACAAATGTATTTTGCCTCTTTTATATCAACTACATTTATTTCTCACTAACACACACACACACACAGTGGAAACAGGAGGCCAGACACAGGATACAGAATAGGAGATGAAGAACTTAATGAAACGGACTGAGAGAAAGATCTAGGAGTTGATATCACACCAAACCTGTCTCCTGAAGCCCACATAAAAAGAATAACGTCTGCGGCATATGCGAGACTGCCTAACATCAGAACAGCCTTCAGGAACCTGTGTAAGGAATCATTCAGAATCTTGTACACCACATATGTAAGACCAATCCTGGAGTATGCGGCCCCAGCATGGAGCCCGTATCTTGTCAAGCACAAGATGAAGCAGGAAAAAGTCCAAAGGTATGCCACTAGACTAGTCCCAGAACTAAGAGGCATGAGTTACGAGGAAAGGCTGCGGGAAATGCACCTTACGGCACTGGAAGACAGAAGAGTAAGGGGAGACATGATCACAACCTACACAACCCTCAGAGGAATCGATCGGGTAAACAAGGATAAACTATTCAACACTGGTGGGACGCAAACAAGGGGACACAGGTGTTAACTGAGTACCCACATGAGCCACAGAGACGTTAGAAGTAACTTTTTCAGTGTCAGAGTAGTTAACGGATGGAATGCATTAAGCAGTGATGTGGTGGAGGCTGACTCCATACACAGTTTCAAATGTAGATATGATTGAGCCCAGTAGGCTCAGGAATCTGTACACCAGTTGATTGACAGTTGAGAGGTGGGACCAAAGAACCATAGCTCAACCCCCGCATGCACAAATAGGTGAGTACACACACACACACGCGCGAACTAGTAGCCAACTGTCTAAATGGAGAGAGTTTATTGGTTGTAATTCTTATGGTCCCCGTTCGAATCCTGGTTGACGCAAGAGGAAATCGGCAGATATTCTTTAACCTGATTCACCTGTTCATCTAGCACAAATGTATCTATCAATGTAGACCTTTATTTATCTATTTATAATTGTCAATCCATCAATCTATCTTCCCATAAACCAACAATTTTTCATTATATACATCTATCTTACTATGTATCCGTCCATCTACTCGACTGTTTATCCATCCATCTACTCATCTGTCTTTTCATCCATCAACTCATCTATGGATCCGTCTATCCGTCAATGTATATATTTATCAATCAACGTATCCATCCATATATCTATCTATTACTATTTATATCTATCTCTCTATCTATTTGTATCCGTCGATCCTACTAACTCATTTTCCATTAATCTATCCATTTATCATTCTACTCATCTATCAATCTATTTATTCATCTACTTCTCTTTCCATCTATCCATCTACTCATCTATCTAACCATTAATCTATCTACATCCTCCCCACTCCGTCTCCTATCGTTTTCCCAAACTCCCTCCTCCCGTACCGGCTCCTTCTTTTTTCCACCCTCCCGTAACCCTGCTCATCCTCCCTCCTTCTGCCCTTCCCATACCCGCCCCTATTCCATCCCGCCCTTCCCATCGTCTTAACTCTCGGGGCAGTTCTTTACCTTCGTTCTCACTCCTTCCGCCGTTTCTCACTCTCGCCCTCCTTACTGTCTTCCTTCCCTCCCTCCCTCCCGCTGCTAGTCCTTCCCTTCTTACCCTTCCCATACTCCTCCCTCCCAGCACCAGTCCTTCCCATTGTCCTCTTACCTCCCCCAGTGCCTCCTTCACTCCCTCTTCATCCCTCTTTCACCTCACCTACACCTCTTCCCCTGTTCTCCCTCTTTATACCACCTCTAAATCTCCCGCCCCCCCACCGGCTTTGTACCTCTTCCCTCTCACAAAAATTAGGATCAATAGGACCAAAATTAAACTACTTTATGTGTTTAATTTAAGGAAATCATTTTTTCTGATTACGAAAAAGTCTTCAACCATCTCCAGTAATAATTCACAATTAACCTTAATTGAATCAACAGGGAGAGAGGGGGGGAGGGGTGAGAATAAATAATAATTATTCCAAAATACTTAATACTTTAACTAATGTCTACACCTACCATCCTATGTCCGTTCCCTACCTCAGACCATTTCCCCTCTAATTTGGTAAAAATAAGCCTTAATAATATAATACTAAATATATTGAAAAAAATCTGTGGATAGCTACAGCCTCCAGCATATATATATATATATATATATATATATATATATATATATATATATATATATATATATATATATATATATATATATATATATATAACTGAAAACTCACACCCCAGAAGTGACTCGAACCCATACTCCCAGAAGCAACGCAACTGGTATGTACAAGACGCCTTAATCCACTTGACCATCACGACCGGACATAATGAGGTGATAGCCGAGGCTATTTGAACCACCCCACCGCCGGCACTCGGATAGTAATCTTGGGCATAGCATTTTACCAAATCACCTCATTCTTTGGGGCACACGTGAGGAACACAAATGCGAACAAGCCTGAATGGTCCCCAGGACAATATGCAACTGAAAACTCACACCCCAGAAGTGACTCGAACCCATACTCCCAGAAGCAACGCAACTGGTATGTACAAGACGCCTTAATCCACTTGACCATCACGACCGGACATAATGAGGTGATAGCCGAGGCTATTTGAACCACCCCACCGCCGGCACTCGGATAGTAATCTTGGGCATAGCATTTTACCAAATCACCTCATTCTTTGGGGCACACGTGAGGAACACAAATGCGAACAAGCCTGAATGGTCCCCAGGACAATATGCAACTGAAAACTCACACCCCAGAAGTGACTCGAACCCATACTCCCAGAAGCAACGCAACTGGTATGTACAAGACGCCTTAATCCACTTGACCATCACGACCGGACATAATGAGGTGATAGCCGAGGCTATTTGAACCACCCCACCGCCGGCACTCGGATAGTAATCTTGGGCATAGCATTTTACCAAATCACCTCATTCTCAAGTGGATTAAGGCGTCTTGTACATACCAGTTGCGTTGCTTCTGGGAGTATGGGTTCGAGTCACTTCTGGGGTGTGAGTTTTCAGTTGCATATTGTCCTGGGGACCATTCAGGCTTGTTCGCATTTGTGTTCCTCACGTGTGCCCCAAAGAATGAGGTGATTTGGTAAAATGCTATGCCCAAGATTACTATCCGAGTGCCGGCGGTGGGGTGGTTCAAATAGCCTCGGCTATCACCTCATTATGTCCGGTCGTGATGGTCAAGTGGATTAAGGCGTCTTGTACATACCAGTTGCGTTGCTTCTGGGAGTATGGGTTCGAGTCACTTCTGGGGTGTGAGTTTTCAGTTGCATATTGTCCTGGGGACCATTCAGGCTTGTTCGCATTTGTGTTCCTCACGTGTGCCCCAAAGAATGAGGTGATTTGGTAAAATGCTATGCCCAAGATTACTATCCGAGTGCCGGCGGTGGGGTGGTTCAAATAGCCTCGGCTATCACCTCATTATGTCCGGTCGTGATGGTCAAGTGGATTAAGGCGTCTTGTACATACCAGTTGCGTTGCTTCTGGGAGTATGGGTTCGAGTCACTTCTGGGGTGTGAGTTTTCAGTTGCATATTGTCCTGGGGACCATTCAGGCTTGTTCGCATTTGTGTTCCTCACGTGTGCCCCAAAGAATGAGGTGATTTGGTAAAATGCTATGCCCAAGATTACTATCCGAGTGCCGGCGGTGGGGTGGTTCAAATAGCCTCGGCTATCACCTCATTATGTCCGGTCGTGATGGTCAAGTGGATTAAGGCGTCTTGTACATACCAGTTGCGTTGCTTCTGGGAGTATGGGTTCGAGTCACTTCTGGGGTGTGAGTTTTCAGTTGCATATTGTCCTGGGGACCATTCAGGCTTGTTCGCATTTGTGTTCCTCACGTGTGCCCCAAAGAATGAGGTGATTTGGTAAAATGCTATGCCCAAGATTACTATCCGAGTGCCGGCGGTGGGGTGGTTCAAATAGCCTCGGCTATCACCTCATTATGTCCGGTCGTGATGGTCAAGTGGATTAAGGCGTCTTGTACATACCAGTTGCGTTGCTTCTGGGAGTATGGGTTCGAGTCACTTCTGGGGTGTGAGTTTTCAGTTGCATATTGTCCTGGGGACCATTCAGGCTTGTTCGCATATATATATATATATATATATATATATATATATATATATATATATATATATATATATATATATAAGCCCATAAGCAATCCAGTTGGGATCGCCCCATTGCCGACAAAGTAGCTCCAACATTACTGTAGGCTGTGACAACACCACATGCTACTGCCCGACTTAGAGCTGTAGCAGCTCCCCATGCACGGGACTTGCTATTAGCAACCCCCAATATCAGCTACTAGCACTCGTCTCACCACAGGCCCTCTGAATGGCTGTGGCTCTCCGCCTCACTGCCCGAATCCACACCGAATACAGGGGTTTTGGTGGCGAGGCAGTGGCCGACAGGTACGGACGACATGGCCTTCTCTGCCAAAGGACAGGAGGATGGCATGCAAGACACAGCGATGTTAACGACATTATAAAGAGAAGCCTTATCACGGAAGGTTGTCCAGCAGAGAGAGAGTCCCGTTCCCTATTGCCCCGCAACTCTGATGAGCCTGTTGGTCGCCCAGATGGGATCACGGTGAACCCCTGGAAGAATAGTAGACAGTTGGTGTGGGACTACACTTGCGTTTCAACTTTAGTCAACACCTATGTTAACTTCAGTGCTGTTCAGGCAGGAGGTGCTGCCAATCACTGGGAAGCAGCCAAGTCACATAAAAACGGAGACCTTGATCACTACTACAATTTTGTCCCCATTGCCTCAGAGACACTTGGTGCCTGGGGTAAAAGTGCTGCAAGTTTTTTGAAGGAGCTGGGGTCCAAGCTAATTGAAACAACTAGAGACCCTACAGCCGTCAGTTTTCTCTTTCAGCGCCTTAGTGTGGAGATCCAGAGTGGAATTGCTCACAGCATCCATGCTTCCTGCCCGCAATCCGAGGAGCTGGATGAGCTGGGGAGTTGTAATATAAATATTATGATTAAATTGTATTTATTTTTTCGTTTCGTTGCCTTATTTATCATTAATTTTTAAATTTTCGGTATAAAAATTTATTTTTGTGTCTATGGATGTCTGTCTGTGTGTTTGTTTGAGTGTCCCTGTGAGTGTTTGTCCGGTTATACCTGTGGGTCCACGAGGCCATCTGTGTCCCCTCAGATGGTCTCCCTTATCACAGTTTTTGTCTATAGATGTGTGTCTGTGTGAGTGTTCGGGTGAGTGTGTGTCCGGTTATACCTGTGAGTCCACGAGGCCATCTGTGTCCCCTCAGATGGTCTCCCTTATCACACTTTTTGTCTATAGATGTGTGTCTGTGTGAGTGTTCGGGTGAGTGTGTGTCCGGTTATACCTATGAGTCCACGAGGCCATCTGTGTCCCCTCAGATGGTCTTCTTTATCACAGTTTGTGTCTATGGATGCAGGCGATGAGTCACAATAACGCGGCTAAAGTATGTTGACCAGACCACACACTAGAAGTTGAAGGAACGACGACGTTTCGGTAAGTCCTTGACCATTCTCAAGTCGACTGAGAATGTGTCTATGGATGTGTGTCTGGGTGAGTGTCCCTGTGAGTGTCCGGGTGAGTGTGTGTGTTCGGTTATACCTGTGGGTCCACGAGGCAATCTGTGTTCCCTCAGATGGTCTTCCTTATCACAGTTTGTGTCTATGGATGTGTGTCTGAGTGAGTGTCCCTGTGAGTGTCCTAGTGAGTGTGTGTGTGTGTGAGTGTCCGGGTTTATGTGTAGTTTGGTTTCTGGAACCATTTGTGTCCCTCCCTTCAACTCTTTTCCCTTATTCCCACCTTGGGTTCGAATCCCAGGTGATTAGACCTGCCCTAGGTCAATGGATCCAAGGTATCCATCCGTGGGCCTAACGGATTTCACCTCTTCCCCACTTTACTAGGAGTCAGGCTAATTCCAGCAACCCAGAGAACCTTTCGATACAGAGGCAGCTACAGGAGGGGACCACATAAATTAGTGCCCTGTAGTTACGTAACCGTTCCGACAGGCTCGATCGCAATCTATCCAGATGAGAACACGTTCTCATCCGACTAGACCTCGCTGGAGTCGCTGTTTGTCTCAAATTTGGACCCTTTATTTATAGTTAGTATTTTTGGTGTATTAATTGATGTGTATTAATTTGTTAATGACTTAGGTAGAGTGATTTGGGGGGAGAGAGGGAGGGGGGGGTTGGCGTGAGTAGTGTATTATACGAGATCGTGCTTGGGTTAGTATTCACCTTGTTGTGCTTGCGAGGGTTGAGCTTTGCTCTTTCGGCCCAGCTCTCAACTGTCAATCAATCAATCAATCAACTATTACTAACTTGTAACTAACAAAAAATTTTCCACACACACACACACGGGACCAAAGAGCCAGAGCTCAACCCCCGCAAGCACAACTAGGTGAGTACACACACACACACACACACACACACACACACACACACACACACACACACACACACACACACACACACACACACACAGGAAGCAGCCCATAACAGCTGTTTAAATCCCAGGTACCTATTTACTGCTATGTAACAGGAACAACAGGGTGAAAGAAACTGCCTAGTTTAGTTTCTGCCATCACTGGAGGATCGAACACGGACGCTAGGATTACGAGTTGAGAGCGCTGTCTACTCAGCTGTCAGGCCCCGTAGTGCGTGTACTCGTCAAAAACATAATTTGGGAGAGGTTAGGGGAAAGGAATGATGCTTCCTGGGTTGGGGAGTTGGTGTGGGGTTAGTCACTTGGTGGCCTTGGACCTGTGGGGGAGGGGGGCGAGGGGGTTGCCAGTTATGAATTTAATGATTGAATTTGTTAAGATAGGGTATTTATGTAAAAGACGCTGTGAATAGATAGTAACAAAAGTGTTCCTGACTGCTGTAAGGTAGTGAGTAACTGACTTGTATGTTAGAAAAATGAATGCTTACTAGAAAATTACCTTTTCTTTGAAAATATTTTTTTGCAAAATAAGTACAAGTTATTTTGTAAACAAAATATGATTATTTTCCTTTAATAAACACACATGAACACAAATGGTCCTCGGGAGTCAGAGAGATTGAGAATGAACAGCAAAATAGTAACAAAAAATGAGACAATGATGGGATACTATTTAATTCAAACATAAACCTGTTAAGTATGTAAATTACAGTACCACTAAACACGCGTTCACGTACATATGTCAATCAATTTACATAAATAAACATTCACTAATATGTTCCTTTAACAATGGACACATAGATAATTACCATACACGTGTCAGTCCAATTGCAGGTACACATAGACACACATAGCTGCACTTGTCTGTCGCTCCTGACAATAGTAAACATGTAACAAAAAATGTGACAATGATGGGACACTATGTCATTCAAACGTACACACGCTAACATTATAAATTACAGTAACACTAAACACGCGTACATGTATATATGTCATTCAATTTACATAAAAAAACATTCACTAATATGTTCCTTTTACAATTAACACACAGATAATTACCGTACACATGTCAGTCCAATTGCAGGTATACATAAACACACATAGCTGCACTTGTCTGTCACTCCTGACAATAGTATACATAGGTATACACACAAAACAGTCCTTTATCAACTAATGTGTGTGTGTGTGTGTGTATTTATTCCTTGTATTTATTATTTGTGTCTGCAAATTCGAGTTATTAGCTCTTGGACCCCGCCTTTCTAACAAATGTATTTTGCCTCTTTTATATCAACTACATTTATTTCTCACTAACACACACACACACACAGTGGAAACAGGAGGCCAGACACAGGATACAGAATAGGAGATGAAGAACTTAATGAAACGGACTGAGAGAAAGATCTAGGAGTTGATATCACACCAAACCTGTCTCCTGAAGCCCACATAAAAAGAATAACGTCTGCGGCATATGCGAGACTGCCTAACATCAGAACAGCCTTCAGGAACCTGTGTAAGGAATCATTCAGAATCTTGTACACCACATATGTAAGACCAATCCTGGAGTATGCGGCCCCAGCATGGAGCCCGTATCTTGTCAAGCACAAGATGAAGCAGGAAAAAGTCCAAAGGTATGCCACTAGACTAGTCCCAGAACTAAGAGGCATGAGTTACGAGGAAAGGCTGCGGGAAATGCACCTTACGGCACTGGAAGACAGAAGAGTAAGGGGAGACATGATCACAACCTACACAACCCTCAGAGGAATCGATCGGGTAAACAAGGATAAACTATTCAACACTGGTGGGACGCAAACAAGGGGACACAGGTGTTAACTGAGTACCCACATGAGCCACAGAGACGTTAGAAGTAACTTTTTCAGTGTCAGAGTAGTTAACGGATGGAATGCATTAAGCAGTGATGTGGTGGAGGCTGACTCCATACACAGTTTCAAATGTAGATATGATTGAGCCCAGTAGGCTCAGGAATCTGTACACCAGTTGATTGACAGTTGAGAGGTGGGACCAAAGAACCATAGCTCAACCCCCGCATGCACAAATAGGTGAGTACACACACACACACGCGCGAACTAGTAGCCAACTGTCTAAATGGAGAGAGTTTATTGGTTGTAATTCTTATGGTCCCCGTTCGAATCCCGGTTGACGCAAGAGGAAATCGGCAGATATTCTTTAACCTGATTCACCTGTTCATCTAGCACAAATGTATCTATCAATGTAGACCTTTATTTATCTATTTATAATTGTCAATCCATCAATCTATCTTCCCATAAACCAACAATTTTTCATTATATACATCTATCTTACTATGTATCCGTCCATCTACTCGACTGTTTATCCATCCATCTACTCATCTGTCTTTTCATCCATCAACTCATCTATGGATCCGTCTATCCGTCAATGTATATATTTATCAATCAACGTATCCATCCATATATCTATCTATTACTATTTATATCTATCTCTCTATCTATTTGTATCCGTCGATCCTACTAACTCATTTTCCATTAATCTATCCATTTATCATTCTACTCATCTATCAATCTATTTATTCATCTACTTCTCTTTCCATCTATCCATCTACTCATCTATCTAACCATTAATCTATCTACATCCTCCCCACTCCGTCTCCTATCGTTTTCCCAAACTCCCTCCTCCCGTACCGGCTCCTTCTTTTTTCCACCCTCCCGTAACCCTGCTCATCCTCCCTCCTTCTGCCCTTCCCATACCCGCCCCTATTCCATCCCGCCCTTCCCATCGTCTTAACTCTCGGGGCAGTTCTTTACCTTCGTTCTCACTCCTTCCGCCGTTTCTCACTCTCGCCCTCCTTACTGTCTTCCTTCCCTCCCTCCCTCCCGCTGCTAGTCCTTCCCTTCTTACCCTTCCCATACTCCTCCCTCCCAGCACCAGTCCTTCCCATTGTCCTCTTACCTCCCCCAGTGCCTCCTTCACTCCCTCTTCATCCCTCTTTCACCTCACCTACACCTCTTCCCCTGTTCTCCCTCTTTATACCACCTCTAAATCTCCCGCCCCCCCACCGGCTTTGTACCTCTTCCCTCTCACAAAAATTAGGATCAATAGGACCAAAATTAAACTACTTTATGTGTTTAATTTAAGGAAATCATTTTTTCTGATTACGAAAAAGTCTTCAACCATCTCCAGTAATAATTCACAATTAACCTTAATTGAATCAACAGGGAGAGAGGGGGGGAGGGGTGAGAATAAATAATAATTATTCCAAAATACTTAATACTTTAACTAATGTCTACACCTACCATCCTATGTCCGTTCCCTACCTCAGACCATTTCCCCTCTAATTTGGTAAAAATAAGCCTTAATAATATAATACTAAATATATTGAAAAAAATCTGTGGATAGCTACAGCCTCCAGCATATATATATATATATATATATATATATATATATATATATATATATATATATATATATATATATATATATATATATATATATATATATAACTGAAAACTCACACCCCAGAAGTGACTCGAACCCATACTCCCAGAAGCAACGCAACTGGTATGTACAAGACGCCTTAATCCACTTGACCATCACGACCGGACATAATGAGGTGATAGCCGAGGCTATTTGAACCACCCCACCGCCGGCACTCGGATAGTAATCTTGGGCATAGCATTTTACCAAATCACCTCATTCTTTGGGGCACACGTGAGGAACACAAATGCGAACAAGCCTGAATGGTCCCCAGGACAATATGCAACTGAAAACTCACACCCCAGAAGTGACTCGAACCCATACTCCCAGAAGCAACGCAACTGGTATGTACAAGACGCCTTAATCCACTTGACCATCACGACCGGACATAATGAGGTGATAGCCGAGGCTATTTGAACCACCCCACCGCCGGCACTCGGATAGTAATCTTGGGCATAGCATTTTACCAAATCACCTCATTCTTTGGGGCACACGTGAGGAACACAAATGCGAACAAGCCTGAATGGTCCCCAGGACAATATGCAACTGAAAACTCACACCCCAGAAGTGACTCGAACCCATACTCCCAGAAGCAACGCAACTGGTATGTACAAGACGCCTTAATCCACTTGACCATCACGACCGGACATAATGAGGTGATAGCCGAGGCTATTTGAACCACCCCACCGCCGGCACTCGGATAGTAATCTTGGGCATAGCATTTTACCAAATCACCTCATTCTTTGGGGCACACGTGAGGAACACAAATGCGAACAAGCCTGAATGGTCCCCAGGACAATATGCAACTGAAAACTCACACCCCAGAAGTGACTCGAACCCATACTCCCAGAAGCAACGCAACTGGTATGTACAAGACGCCTTAATCCACTTGACCATCACGACCGGACATAATGAGGTGATAGCCGAGGCTATTTGAACCACCCCACCGCCGGCACTCGGATAGTAATCTTGGGCATAGCATTTTACCAAATCACCTCATTCTCAAGTGGATTAAGGCGTCTTGTACATACCAGTTGCGTTGCTTCTGGGAGTATGGGTTCGAGTCACTTCTGGGGTGTGAGTTTTCAGTTGCATATTGTCCTGGGGACCATTCAGGCTTGTTCGCATTTGTGTTCCTCACGTGTGCCCCAAAGAATGAGGTGATTTGGTAAAATGCTATGCCCAAGATTACTATCCGAGTGCCGGCGGTGGGGTGGTTCAAATAGCCTCGGCTATCACCTCATTATGTCCGGTCGTGATGGTCAAGTGGATTAAGGCGTCTTGTACATACCAGTTGCGTTGCTTCTGGGAGTATGGGTTCGAGTCACTTCTGGGGTGTGAGTTTTCAGTTGCATATTGTCCTGGGGACCATTCAGGCTTGTTCGCATTTGTGTTCCTCACGTGTGCCCCAAAGAATGAGGTGATTTGGTAAAATGCTATGCCCAAGATTACTATCCGAGTGCCGGCGGTGGGGTGGTTCAAATAGCCTCGGCTATCACCTCATTATGTCCGGTCGTGATGGTCAAGTGGATTAAGGCGTCTTGTACATACCAGTTGCGTTGCTTCTGGGAGTATGGGTTCGAGTCACTTCTGGGGTGTGAGTTTTCAGTTGCATATTGTCCTGGGGACCATTCAGGCTTGTTCGCATTTGTGTTCCTCACGTGTGCCCCAAAGAATGAGGTGATTTGGTAAAATGCTATGCCCAAGATTACTATCCGAGTGCCGGCGGTGGGGTGGTTCAAATAGCCTCGGCTATCACCTCATTATGTCCGGTCGTGATGGTCAAGTGGATTAAGGCGTCTTGTACATACCAGTTGCGTTGCTTCTGGGAGTATGGGTTCGAGTCACTTCTGGGGTGTGAGTTTTCAGTTGCATATTGTCCTGGGGACCATTCAGGCTTGTTCGCATATATATATATATATATATATATATATATATATATATATATATATATATATATATATATATATATATAAGCCCATAAGCAATCCAGTTGGGATCGCCCCATTGCCGACAAAGTAGCTCCAACATTACTGTAGGCTGTGACAACACCACATGCTACTGCCCGACTTAGAGCTGTAGCAGCTCCCCATGCACGGGACTTGCTATTAGCAACCCCCAATATCAGCTACTAGCACTCGTCTCACCACAGGCCCTCTGAATGGCTGTGGCTCTCCGCCTCACTGCCCGAATCCACACCGAATACAGGGGTTTTGGTGGCGAGGCAGTGGCCGACAGGTACGGACGACATGGCCTTCTCTGCCAAAGGACAGGAGGATGGCATGCAAGACACAGCGATGTTAACGACATTATAAAGAGAAGCCTTATCACGGAAGGTTGTCCAGCAGAGAGAGAGTCCCGTTCCCTATTGCCCCGCAACTCTGATGAGCCTGTTGGTCGCCCAGATGGGATCACGGTGAACCCCTGGAAGAATAGTAGACAGTTGGTGTGGGACTACACTTGCGTTTCAACTTTAGTCAACACCTATGTTAACTTCAGTGCTGTTCAGGCAGGAGGTGCTGCCAATCACTGGGAAGCAGCCAAGTCACATAAAAACGGAGACCTTGATCACTACTACAATTTTGTCCCCATTGCCTCAGAGACACTTGGTGCCTGGGGTAAAAGTGCTGCAAGTTTTTTGAAGGAGCTGGGGTCCAAGCTAATTGAAACAACTAGAGACCCTACAGCCGTCAGTTTTCTCTTTCAGCGCCTTAGTGTGGAGATCCAGAGTGGAATTGCTCACAGCATCCATGCTTCCTGCCCGCAATCCGAGGAGCTGGATGAGCTGGGGAGTTGTAATATAAATATTATGATTAAATTGTATTTATTTTTTCGTTTCGTTGCCTTATTTATCATTAATTTTTAAATTTTCGGTATAAAAATTTATTTTTGTGTCTATGGATGTCTGTCTGTGTGTTTGTTTGAGTGTCCCTGTGAGTGTTTGTCCGGTTATACCTGTGGGTCCACGAGGCCATCTGTGTCCCCTCAGATGGTCTCCCTTATCACAGTTTTTGTCTATAGATGTGTGTCTGTGTGAGTGTTCGGGTGAGTGTGTGTCCGGTTATACCTGTGAGTCCACGAGGCCATCTGTGTCCCCTCAGATGGTCTCCCTTATCACACTTTTTGTCTATAGATGTGTGTCTGTGTGAGTGTTCGGGTGAGTGTGTGTCCGGTTATACCTATGAGTCCACGAGGCCATCTGTGTCCCCTCAGATGGTCTTCTTTATCACAGTTTGTGTCTATGGATGCAGGCGATGAGTCACAATAACGCGGCTAAAGTATGTTGACCAGACCACACACTAGAAGTTGAAGGAACGACGACGTTTCGGTAAGTCCTTGACCATTCTCAAGTCGACTGAGAATGTGTCTATGGATGTGTGTCTGGGTGAGTGTCCCTGTGAGTGTCCGGGTGAGTGTGTGTGTTCGGTTATACCTGTGGGTCCACGAGGCAATCTGTGTTCCCTCAGATGGTCTTCCTTATCACAGTTTGTGTCTATGGATGTGTGTCTGAGTGAGTGTCCCTGTGAGTGTCCTAGTGAGTGTGTGTGTGTGTGAGTGTCCGGGTTTATGTGTAGTTTGGTTTCTGGAACCATTTGTGTCCCTCCCTTCAACTCTTTTCCCTTATTCCCACCTTGGGTTCGAATCCCAGGTGATTAGACCTGCCCTAGGTCAATGGATCCAAGGTATCCATCCGTGGGCCTAACGGATTTCACCTCTTCCCCACTTTACTAGGAGTCAGGCTAATTCCAGCAACCCAGAGAACCTTTCGATACAGAGGCAGCTACAGGAGGGGACCACATAAATTAGTGCCCTGTAGTTACGTAACCGTTCCGACAGGCTCGATCGCAATCTATCCAGATGAGAACACGTTCTCATCCGACTAGACCTCGCTGGAGTCGCTGTTTGTCTCAAATTTGGACCCTTTATTTATAGTTAGTATTTTTGGTGTATTAATTGATGTGTATTAATTTGTTAATGACTTAGGTAGAGTGATTTGGGGGGACAGAGGGAGGGGGGGGGTTGGCGTGAGTAGTGTATTATACGAGATCGTGCTTGGGTTAGTATTCACCTTGTTGTGCTTGCGAGGGTTGAGCTTTGCTCTTTCGGCCCAGCTCTCAACTGTCAATCAATCAATCAATCAACTATTACTAACTTGTAACTACAAAAAATTTTCCACACACACACACACGGGACCAAAGAGCCAGAGCTCAACCCCCGCAAGCACAACTAGGTGAGTACACACACACACACACACACACACACACACACACACACACACACACACACACACACACACACACAGGAAGCAGCCCATAACAGCTGTTTAAATCCCAGGTACCTATTTACTGCTATGTAACAGGAACAACAGGGTGAAAGAAACTGCCTAGTTTAGTTTCTGCCATCACTGGAGGATCGAACACGGACGCTAGGATTACGAGTTGAGAGCGCTGTCTACTCAGCTGTCAGGCCCCGTAGTGCGTGTACTCGTCAAAAACATAATTTGGGAGAGGTTAGGGGAAAGGAATGATGCTTCCTGGGTTGGGGAGTTGGTGTGGGGTTAGTCACTTGGTGGCCTTGGACCTGTGGGGGAGGGGGGCGAGGGGGTTGCCAGTTATGAATTTAATGATTGAATTTGTTAAGATAGGGTATTTATGTAAAAGACGCTGTGAATAGATAGTAACAAAAGTGTTCCTGACTGCTGTAAGGTAGTGAGTAACTGACTTGTATGTTAGAAAAATGAATGCTTACTAGAAAATTACCTTTTCTTTGAAAATATTTTTTGCAAAATAAGTACAAGTTATTTTGTAAACAAAATATGATTATTTTCCTTTAATAAACACACATGAACACAAATGGTCCTCGGGAGTCAGAGAGATTGAGAATGAACAGCAAAATAGTAACAAAAAATGAGGACAATGATGGGATACTATTTAATTCAAACATAAACCTGTTAAGTATGTAAATTACAGTACCACTAAACACGCGTTCACGTACATATGTCAATCAATTTACATAAATAAACATTCACTAATATGTTCCTTTAACAATGGACACATAGATAATTACCATACACGTGTCAGTCCAATTGCAGGTACACATAGACACACATAGCTGCACTTGTCTGTCGCTCCTGACAATAGTAAACATGTAACAAAAAATGTGACAATGATGGGACACTATGTCATTCAAACGTACACACGCTAACATTATAAATTACAGTAACACTAAACACGCGTACATGTATATATGTCATTCAATTTACATAAAAAAAACATTCACTAATATGTTCCTTTTACAATTAACACACAGATAATTACCGTACACATGTCAGTCCAATTGCAGGTATACATAAACACACATAGCTGCACTTGTCTGTCACTCCTGACAATAGTATACATAGGTATACACACAAAACAGTCCTTTATCAACTAATGTGTGTGTGTGTGTGTGTATTTATTCCTTGTATTTATTATTTGTGTCTGCAAATTCGAGTTATTAGCTCTTGGACCCCGCCTTTCTAACAAATGTATTTTGCCTCTTTTATATCAACTACATTTATTTCTCACTAACACACACACACACACAGTGGAAACAGGAGGCCAGACACAGGATACAGAATAGGAGATGAAGAACTTAATGAAACGGACTGAGAGAAAGATCTAGGAGTTGATATCACACCAAACCTGTCTCCTGAAGCCCACATAAAAAGAATAACGTCTGCGGCATATGCGAGACTGCCTAACATCAGAACAGCCTTCAGGAACCTGTGTAAGGAATCATTCAGAATCTTGTACACCACATATGTAAGACCAATCCTGGAGTATGCGGCCCCAGCATGGAGCCCGTATCTTGTCAAGCACAAGATGAAGCAGGAAAAAGTCCAAAGGTATGCCACTAGACTAGTCCAAGAACTAAGAGGCATGAGTTACGAGGAAAGGCTGCGGGAAATGCACCTTACGGCACTGGAAGACAGAAGAGTAAGGGGAGACATGATCACAACCTACACAACCCTCAGAGGAATCGATCGGGTAAACAAGGATAAACTATTCAACACTGGTGGGACGCAAACAAGGGGACACAGGTGTTAACTGAGTACCCACATGAGCCACAGAGACGTTAGAAGTAACTTTTTCAGTGTCAGAGTAGTTAACGGATGGAATGCATTAAGCAGTGATGTGGTAGAGGCTGACTCCATACACAGTTTCAAATGTAGATATGATTGAGCCCAGTAGGCTCAGGAATCTGTACACCAGTTGATTGACAGTTGAGAGGTGGGACCAAAGAACCATAGCTCAACCCCCGCATGCACAAATAGGTGAGTACACACACACACACGCGCGAACTAGTAGCCAACTGTCTAAATGGAGAGAGTTTATTGGTTGTAATTCTTATGGTCCCCGTTCGAATCCCGGTTGACGCAAGAGGAAATCGGCAGATATTCTTTAACCTGATTCACCTGTTCATCTAGCACAAATGTATCTATCAATGTAGACCTTTATTTATCTATTTATAATTGTCAATCCATCAATCTATCTTCCCATAAACCAACAATTTTTCATTATATACATCTATCTTACTATGTATCCGTCCATCTACTCGACTGTTTATCCATCCATCTACTCATCTGTCTTTTCATCCATCAACTCATCTATGGATCCGTCTATCCGTCAATGTATATATTTATCAATCAACGTATCCATCCATATATCTATCTATTACTATTTATATCTATCTCTCTATCTATTTGTATCCGTCGATCCTACTAACTCATTTTCCATTAATCTATCCATTTATCATTCTACTCATCTATCAATCTATTTATTCATCTACTTCTCTTTCCATCTATCCATCTACTCATCTATCTAACCATTAATCTATCTACATCCTCCCCACTCCGTCTCCTATCGTTTTCCCAAACTCCCTCCTCCCGTACCGGCTCCTTCTTTTTTCCACCCTCCCGTAACCCTGCTCATCCTCCCTCCTTCTGCCCTTCCCATACCCGCCCCTATTCCATCCCGCCCTTCCCATCGTCTTAACTCTCGGGGCAGTTCTTTACCTTCGTTCTCACTCCTTCCGCCGTTTCTCACTCTCGCCCTCCTTACTGTCTTCCTTCCCTCCCTCCCTCCCGCTGCTAGTCCTTCCCTTCTTACCCTTCCCATACTCCTCCCTCCCAGCACCAGTCCTTCCCATTGTCCTCTTACCTCCCCCAGTGCCTCCTTCACTCCCTCTTCATCCCTCTTTCACCTCACCTACACCTCTTCCCCTGTTCTCCCTCTTTATACCACCTCTAAATCTCCCGCCCCCCCACCGGCTTTGTACCTCTTCCCTCTCACAAAAATTAGGATCAATAGGACCAAAATTAAACTACTTTATGTGTTTAATTTAAGGAAATCATTTTTTCTGATTACGAAAAAGTCTTCAACCATCTCCAGTAATAATTCACAATTAACCTTAATTGAATCAACAGGGAGAGAGGGGGGGAGGGGTGAGAATAAATAATAATTATTCCAAAATACTTAATACTTTAACTAATGTCTACACCTACCATCCTATGTCCGTTCCCTACCTCAGACCATTTCCCCTCTAATTTGGTAAAAAATAAGCCTTAATAATATAATACTAAATATATTGAAAAAATCTGTGGATAGCTACAGCCTCCAGCATATATATATATATATATATATATAATATATATATATATATATATATATATATATATATATATATATATATATATATATATATATATATATATATATATATATATATATATATATATATAAGCCCATAAGCAATCCAGTTGGGATCGCCCCATTGCCGACAAAGTAGCTCCAACATTACTGTAGGCTGTGACAACACCACATGCTACTGCCCGACTTAGAGCTGTAGCAGCTCCCCATGCACGGGACTTGCTATTAGCAACCCCCAATATCAGCTACTAGCACTCGTCTCACCACAGGCCCTCTGAATGGCTGTGGCTCTCCGCCTCACTGCCCGAATCCACACCGAATACAGGGGTTTTGGTGGCGAGGCAGTGGCCGACAGGTACGGACGACATGGCCTTCTCTGCCAAAGGACAGGAGGATGGCATGCAAGACACAGCGATGTTTAACGACATTATAAAGAGAAGCCTTATCACGGAAGGTTGTCCAGCAGAGAGAGAGTCCCGTTCCCTATTGCCCCGCAACTCTGATGAGCCTGTTGGTCGCCCAGATGGGATCACGGTGAACCCCTGGAAGAATAGTAGACAGTTGGTGTGGGACTACACTTGCGTTTCAACTTTAGTCAACACCTATGTTAACTTCAGTGCTGTTCAGGCAGGAGGTGCTGCCAATCACTGGGAAGCAGCCAAGTCACATAAAAACGGAGACCTTGATCACTACTACAATTTTGTCCCCATTGCCTCAGAGACACTTGGTGCCTGGGGTAAAAGTGCTGCAAGTTTTTTGAAGGAGCTGGGGTCCAAGCTAATTGAAACAACTAGAGACCCTACAGCCGTCAGTTTTCTCTTTCAGCGCCTTAGTGTGGAGATCCAGAGTGGAATTGCTCACAGCATCCATGCTTCCTGCCCGCAATCCGAGGAGCTGGATGAGCTGGGGAGTTGTAATATAATATTATGATTAAATTGTATTTATTTTTTTCGTTTCGTTGCCTTATTTATCATTAATTTTTAAATTTTCGGTATAAAAATTTATTTTTGTGTCTATGGATGTCTGTCTGTGTGTTTGTTTGAGTGTCCCTGTGAGTGTTTGTCCGGTTATACCTGTGGGTCCACGAGGCCATCTGTGTCCCCTCAGATGGTCTCCCTTATCACAGTTTTTGTCTATAGATGTGTGTCTGTGTGAGTGTTCGGGTGAGTGTGTGTCCGGTTATACCTGTGAGTCCACGAGGCCATCTGTGTCCCCTCAGATGGTCTCCCTTATCACACTTTTTGTCTATAGATGTGTGTCTGTGTGAGTGTTTCGGGTGAGTGTGTGTCCGGTTATACCTATGAGTCCACGAGGCCATCTGTGTCCCCTCAGATGGTCTTCTTTATCACAGTTTGTGTCTATGGATGCAGGCGATGAGTCACAATAACGCGGCTAAAGTATGTTGACCAGACCACACACTAGAAGTTGAAGGAACGACGACGTTTCGGTAAGTCCTTGACCATTCTCAAGTCGACTGAGAATGTGTCTATGGATGTGTGTCTGGGTGAGTGTCCCTGTGAGTGTCCGGGTGAGTGTGTGTGTTCGGTTATACCTGTGGGTCCACGAGGCAATCTGTGTTCCCTCAGATGGTCTTCCTTATCACAGTTTGTGTCTATGGATGTGTGTCTGAGTGAGTGTCCCTGTGAGTGTCCTGGTGAGTGTGTGTGTGTGTGAGTGTCCGGGTTTATGTGTAGTTTGGTTTCTGGAACCATTTGTGTCCCTCCCTTCAACTCTTTTCCCTTATTCCCACCTTGGGTTCGAATCCCAGGTGATTAGACCTGCCCTAGGTCAATGGATCCAAGGTATCCATCCGTGGGCCTAACGGATTTCACCTCTTCCCCACTTTACTAGGAGTCAGGCTAATTCCAGCAACCCAGAGAACCTTTCGATACAGAGGCAGCTACAGGAGGGGACCACATAAATTAGTGCCCTGTAGTTACGTAACCGTTCCGACAGGCTCGATCGCAATCTATCCAGATGAGAACACGTTCTCATCCGACTAGACCTCGCTGGAGTCGCTGTTTGTCTCAAATTTGGACCCTTTATTTATAGTTAGTATTTTTGGTGTATTAATTGATGTGTATTAATTTGTTAATGACTTAGGTAGAGTGATTTGGGGGGAGAGAGGGAGGGGGGGGGTTGGCGTGAGTAGTGTATTATACGAGATCGTGCTTGGGTTAGTATTCACCTTGTTGTGCTTGCGAGGGTTGAGCTTTGCTCTTTCGGCCCAGCTCTCAACTGTCAATCAATCAATCAATCAACTATTACTAACTTTGTAACTAACAAAAAATTTTCCACACACACACACACGGGACCAAAGAGCCAGAGCTCAACCCCCGCAAGCACAACTAGGTGAGTACACACACACACACACACACACACCACACACACACACACACACACACACACACACACACACACACACAACACACAGGAAGCAGCCCATAACAGCTGTTTAAATCCCAGGTACCTATTTACTGCTATGTAACAGGAACAACAGGGTGAAAGAAACTGCCTAGTTTAGTTTCTGCCATCACTGGAGGATCGAACACGGACGCTAGGATTACGAGTTGAGAGCGCTGTCTACTCAGCTGTCAGGCCCCGTAGTGCGTGTACTCGTCAAAAACATAATTTGGGAGAGGTTAGGGGAAAGGAATGATGCTTCCTGGGTTGGGGAGTTGGTGTGGGGTTAGTCACTTGGTGGCCTTGGACCTGTGGGGGGGGGGGGGCGAGGGGGTTGCCAGTTATGAATTTAATGATTGAATTTGTTAAGATAGGGTATTTATGTAAAAGACGCTGTGAATAGATAGTAACAAAAGTGTTCCTGACTGCTGTAAGGTAGTGAGTAACTGACTTGTATGTTAGAAAAATGAATGCTTACTAGAAAATTACCTTTTCTTTGAAAATATTTTTTTGCAAAATAAGTACAAGTTATTTTGTAAACAAAATATGATTATTTTCCTTTAATAAACACACATGACACACAATGGTCCTCGGGAGTCAGAGAGATTGAGAATGAACAGCAAAATAGTAACAAAAAATGAGACAATGATGGGATACTATTTAATTCAAACATAAACCTGTTAAGTATGTAAATTACAGTACCACTAAACACGCGTTCACGTACATATGTCAATCAATTTACATAAATAAACATTCACTAATATGTTCCTTTAACAATG